>NC_092154.1:752500-872500 GCF_045791955.1 Oncorhynchus clarkii lewisi | reverse complement strand
ACAACCTGCACCACACACACACACACACACAACCTGCACCACACACACACACCCACACAACCTGCACACACACAACCAGCACCACACACACACACAACCTGCACCACACACACACACACACACACACAACCTGCACCACACACACACACACAACCTGCACCACACACACACACACACACAACCTGCACCACACACACACACACACACAACCTGCACCACACACACACACACACACACAACCTGCACCACACACACACACACACACACAACCTGCACACACACAACCTGCACCACACACACACACACACAACCTGCACACACACAACCTGCACCACACACACACACACACACAACCTGCACACACACAACCTGCACCACACACACACAACCTGCACCACACACACACACACACACACAACCTGCACCACACACACACACACACAACCTGCACCACACACACACACACACAACCTGCACCACACACACACACACACACACACACACAACCTGCACCACACACACACACACGGCGGGCGGCATACCGGATGCATCAAAGTGGTAGTCGTAGAAGGACAGCATGAGGAAGTTGAAGACCAGGAACATGAAACCAGTGAAGGTGATGAGGTTAGGAGCTAACCATCTGGGCATCACCTGGAAAAGAGAGAGAGAGGGGGAGAAAGTAGAGGGAGAGGGATGGAGAGAGAGCGATGGAGAGAGAGGGGGGGGGGGGGGGGGGGGGGAGTAGAGGGATGGACAGATTGAAAAACTTTTCTACCAAACACACAGTGTCTAAACTCTGGTGTCCAAACACCCAGCGCGCCCTAGACCTTCTGTCTGAGGACCAACTAGGGTCTCCCAGCCACATAATAATACACACAGGCACAAACCACCTGAGAGCACAGCAGGAAAGGGTGACCACAGCACTGAAGGGAGTGATTGAAAAAGTTTATTCTACTTTTCCCAATGCAGGGTTATCTCCACCCTGCTACCACGAAAATACTTCCACCCTGCTACCATACAGCGGGTAAACGCAAGTATTTCCAGTGACTGTGCCTCAAAACCAAATGTTTTCCTGGCCCACCACTCCACCCTGGACCTGAACAGCCTCTATGACCAGGCCCACCACTCCACCCTGGACCTGAAAAGCCTCTATGACCAGGCCCACCACTCCACCCCGGACCTGAAAAGCCTCTATGACCAGGGCCACCTATACAAGGCAGCAGTGCCCCCATTCGCCCGGGCTCTAAAGGATATCGCTCTCAAACGCAGTCCCAACACTTCACACAGGGGCAACAGATCAATAAACACCCCACCCAGACCAGCGAGATACTCTCCCAGACCTGTGGGGAAACCCCCCTCCCACTATCTCCCAGACCTGCGGGGAAACCCCCCCCCCGGCCAAACCAGACTAACAACATTGGACACTTTATGGAACACAAAGTCTTCAGAATCTCATCTTGGAATATCCCAAGCCTGAGGTAATCTGCCTAAAGAGCAGAAACCTGAACATCGCCAGATAAATCAGAAATACCTGTATCCCCCCACTAGAATCACCATATTTCAACAACATACTACTTACATAGATGTAATGATACCTTGCCATTCTTCAGTGTTTGAGGTGACAGACGGACTCTGTACCGGTACCCCCTGTATATAGCCTCATTACTAACCTGTACCCCCCCACATTGACCCGGTACCAGTACCCCCTGTATATAGCCTCATTACTAACCTGTACCCGCCCACATTGACCCGGTACCCCCTGTATATAGCCTCATTACTAACCTGCACTCCCCCCACATTGACCCGGTACCCCCTGTATATAGCCTCATTACCAACCTGTACCCCCCCACATTGACCCGGTACCAGTACCCCCTGTATATAGCCTCATTACTAACCTGTACCACCCCCACATTGACCCGGTACCAGTACCCTCTGTATATAGCCTCATTACTAACCTGTACCCCCTGTATATAGCCTCATTACTAACCTGTACCCCCCCACATTGACCCGGTACCCCCTGTATATAGCCTCATTACTAACCTGCACCCCCCCAACATTGACCCGGTACCCCCTGTATATAGCCTCATTACTAACCTGTACCCCCCCACATTGACCCGGTACCAGTACCCCCTGTATATAGCCTCATTACTAACCTGTACCACCCCCACATTGACCCGGTACCGGTAGCCCCTGTATATAGCCTCATTACTAACCTGTACCCCCCCACATTGACCCGGTACCCCCTGTATATAGCCTCATTACTAACCTGCACCCCCCCCACATTGACCCGGTACCCCCTGTATATAGATAGCCTCATTACTAACCTGTACTACCACCCCCCCCCCCCACATTGACCCGGTACCCCCTGTATATAGCCTCATTACTAACCTGCACCCCCCCCACATTGACCCGGTACCCCCTGTATATAGCCTCATTACTAACCTGTACCACCACCACCCCCCACCCACATTGACCCGGTATACCCTGTATATAGCCTCATTACTAACCTGTACCACCCCCCCCCCCCCCCCACATTGACCCGGTACCCCCTGTATATAGCCTCATTACTAACCTGTACCACCCCCCCCCCCCACATTGACCCGGTACCCCCTGTATATAGCCTCATTACTAACCTGTACCACCCCCCCCTCCCACATTGACCCGGTACCCCCTGTATATAGCCTCATTACTAACCTGTACCACCCCCCCCCCACATTGACCCGGTACCCCCTGTATACAGCCTCATTACTAACCTGTACCACCCCCCCCCCCCCCCCCACATTGACCCGGTACCCCCTGTATATAGCCTCATTACTAACCTGTACCACCCCCCCCCCCCCCACATTGACCCGGTACCCCCTGTATATAGTCTCATTACTAACCTGTACCCCCCCCCCCCTCCACATTGACCCGGTACCCCCTGTATATAGCCTCATTACTAACCTGTACCACCCCCCCCCCCCACATTGACCCGGTACCAGTACCCCCTGTATATAGCCTCATTACTAACCTGCACCCCCCCCACATTGACCCGGTACCCCCTGTATATAGCCTCATTACTAACCTGTACCAACCCCCCCCCCCCCCACATTGACCCGGTACCCCCTGTATATAGCCTCATTACTAACCTGTACCACCCCCCCCCCCTCATTGACCCGGTACCCCCTGTATATAGCCTCATTACTAACCTGTACCACCCCCCCCCCCACATTGACCCGGTACCCCCTGTATATAGCCTCATTACTAACCTGTACCACCACCACCCCCCCTCCCACATTGACCCGGTATACCCTGTATATAGCATCATTACTAACCTGTACCACCCCCCCCACATTGACCCGGTACCAGTACCCCCTGTATATAGCCTCATTACTAACCTGCACCCCCCCCACATTGACCCGGTACCCCCTGTATATAGCCTCATTACTAACCTGTACCAACCCCCCCCCCCCCCACATTGACCCGGTACCCCCTGTATATAGCCTCATTACTAACCTGTACCACCCCCCCCCCCCACATTGACCCGGTACCCCCTGTATATAGCCTCATTACTAACCTGTACCACCCCCCCCCCCCCCCCCCCACATTGACCCGGTACCCCCTGTATATAGCCTCATTACTAACCTGTACCACCCCCCCCCCCCACATTGACCCGGTACCCCCTGTATATAGCCTCATTACTAACCTGTACCACCCCCCCCCCCCCCACATTGACCCGGTACCCCCTGTATATAGCCTCATTACTAACCTGTACCCCCCCCCCCCCCCCCCCCACATTGACCCGGTACCCCCTGTATATAGCCTCATTACTAACCTGTATCACCCCCCCCCCCTCCCACATTGACCCGGTACCCCCTGTATATAGCCTCATTACTAACCTGTACCACCCCCCCCCCCTCCCACATTGACCCGGTATACCCTGTATATAGCCTCATTACTAACCTGGACCACCCCCCCCCCCCACATTGACCCGGTACCAGTACCCCTGTATATAGCCTCATTACTAACCTGCACCCCCCCAACATTGACCCGGTACCCCCTGTATATAGCCTCATTACTAACCTGTACCCCCCCACATTGACCCGGTACCAGTACCCCCTGTATATAGCCTCATTACTAACCTGTACCACCCCCACATTGACCCGGTACCGGTAGCCCCTGTATATAGCCTCATTACTAACCTGTACCCCCCCACATTGACCCGGTACCCCCTGTATATAGCCTCATTACTAACCTGCACCCCCCCCACATTGACCCGGTACCCCCTGTATATAGATAGCCTCATTACTAACCTGTACTACCACCCCCCCCCCCCACATTGACCCGGTACCCCCTGTATATAGCCTCATTACTAACCTGCACCCCCCCCACATTGACCCGGTACCCCCTGTATATAGCCTCATTACTAACCTGTACCACCACCACCCCCCACCCACATTGACCCGGTATACCCTGTATATAGCCTCATTACTAACCTGTACCACCCCCCCCCCCCCCCCCACATTGACCCGGTACCCCCTGTATATAGCCTCATTACTAACCTGTACCACCCCCCCCCCCCACATTGACCCGGTACCCCCTGTATATAGCCTCATTACTAACCTGTACCACCCCCCCCTCCCACATTGACCCGGTACCCCCTGTATATAGCCTCATTACTAACCTGTACCACCCCCCCCCCACATTGACCCGGTACCCCCTGTATACAGCCTCATTACTAACCTGTACCACCCCCCCCCCCCCCCCCCCCACATTGACCCGGTACCCCCTGTATATAGCCTCATTACTAACCTGTACCACCCCCCCCCCCCCCCCACATTGACCCGGTACCCCCTGTATATAGTCTCATTACTAACCTGTACCCCCCCCCCCCCTCCACATTGACCCGGTACCCCCTGTATATAGCCTCATTACTAACCTGTACCACCCCCCCCCCCCACATTGACCCGGTACCAGTACCCCCTGTATATAGCCTCATTACTAACCTGCACCCCCCCCACATTGACCCGGTACCCCCTGTATATAGCCTCATTACTAACCTGTACCAACCCCCCCCCCCCCCCCACATTGACCCGGTACCCCCTGTATATAGCCTCATTACTAACCTGTACCACCCCCCCCCCCACATTGACCCGGTACCCCCTGTATATAGCCTCATTACTAACCTGTACCACCCCCCCCCCCACATTGACCCGGTACCCCCTGTATATAGCCTCATTACTAACCTGTACCACCACCACCCCCCCTCCCACATTGACCCGGTATACCCTGTATATAGCATCATTACTAACCTGTACCACCCCCCCCACATTGACCCGGTACCAGTACCCCCTGTATATAGCCTCATTACTAACCTGCACCCCCCCCACATTGACCCGGTACCCCCTGTATATAGCCTCATTACTAACCTGTACCAACCCCCCCCCCCCCCACATTGACCCGGTACCCCCTGTATATAGCCTCATTACTAACCTGTACCACCCCCCCCCCCCACATTGACCCGGTACCCCCTGTATATAGCCTCATTACTAACCTGTACCACCCCCCCCCCCCCCCCCCCACATTGACCCGGTACCCCCTGTATATAGCCTCATTACTAACCTGTACCACCCCCCCCCCCCCCCCCCACATTGACCCGGTACCCCCTGTATATAGCCTCATTACTAACCTGTACCACCCCCCCCCCCCACATTGACCCGGTACCCCCTGTATATAGCCTCATTACTAACCTGTACCACCCCCCCCCCCCCACATTGACCCGGTACCCCCTGTATATAGCCTCATTACTAACCTGTACCCCCCCCCCCCCCCCCCCCACATTGACCCGGTACCCCCTGTATATAGCCTCATTACTAACCTGTATCACCCCCCCCCCCTCCCACATTGACCCGGTACCCCCTGTATATAGCCTCATTACTAACCTGTACCACCCCCCCCCCCTCCCACATTGACCCGGTATACCCTGTATATAGCCTCATTACTAACCTGGACCACCCCCCCCCCCCACATTGACCCGGTACCAGTACCCCTGTATATAGCCTCATTACTAACCTGTACCCCCCCCCCCCCCCCCCCCCCCCCCACATTGACCCGGTACCCCCTGTATATAGCCTCATTACTAACCTGTACCACCCCCCCCCCCCCTCCCACATTGACCCGGTACCCCCTGTATATAGCCTCATTACTAACCTGTACCACCCCCCCCCCCCCCCCCCCACATTGACCCGGTACCCCCTGTATATAGCCTCATTACTAACCTGTACCACCCCCCCCTCCCACGTTGACCCGGTATACCCTGTATATAGCCTCATTACTAACCTGTACCACCCCCCCACCCCCCACATTGACCCGGTACCCCCTGTATATAGCCTCATTACTAACCTGTACCACCCCCCCCCCCCCACATTGACCCGGTACCCCCTGTATATTGCCTCATTACTAACCTGTACCACCCCCCCCCCACATTGACCCGGTACCCCCTGTATATAGCCTCATTACTAACCTGTACCACCCCCCCCTCCCACATTGACCCGGTACCCCCTGTATATAGCCTCATTACTAACCTGTACCACCCCCCCCCCACATTGACCCGGTACCCCCTGTATATAGCCTCATTACTAACCTGTACCACCCCCCCCCCCCACATTGACCCGGTACCCCCTGTATATAGCCTCATTACTAACCTGTACCACCCCCCCCCCCCCCCCACATTGACCCGGTACCCCCTGTATATAGTCTCATTACTAACCTGTACCCCCCCCCCTCCACATTGACCCGGTACCCCCTGTATATAGCCTCATTACTAACCTGTACCACCCCCCCCCCCCCCCCCACATTGACCCGGTACCCCCTGTATATAGTCTCATTACTAACCTGTACCCCCCCCCCTCCACATTGACCCGGTACACCCTGTATATAGCCTCATTACTAACCTGTACCACCCCCCCCACCCCCCACATTGACCCGGTACCCCCTGTATATAGCCTCATTACTAACCTGTACCACCCCCCCCTCCCACATTGACCCGGTACCCCCTGTATATAGCCTCATTACTAACCTGTACCACCACCACCCCCCCTCCCACATTGACCCGGTATACCCTGTATATAGCCTCATTACTAACCTGTACCACCCCCCCCCCCCACATTGACCCGGTACCAGTACCCCCTGTATATAGCCTCATTACTAACCTGCACCCCCCCCACATTGACCCGGTACCCCCTGTATATAGCCTCATTACTAACCTGTACCAACCCCCCCCCCCCCACATTGACCCGGTACCCCCTGTATATAGCCTCATTACTAACCTGTACCACCCCCCCCCCCACATTGACCCGGTACCCCCTGTATATAGCCTCATTACTAACCTGTACCACCCCCCCCCCCCACATTGACCCGGTACCCCCTGTATATAGCCTCATTACTAACCTGTACCACCACCACCCCCCCTCCCACATTGACCCGGTATACCCTGTATATAGCCTCATTACTAACCTGTACCACCCCCCCCACATTGACCCGGTACCAGTACCCCCTGTATATAGCCTCATTACTAACCTGCACCCCCCCCACATTGACCCGGTACCCCCTGTATATAGCCTCATTACTAACCTGTACCAACCCCCCCCCCCCCCCACATTGACCCGGTACCCCCTGTATATAGCCTCATTACTAACCTGTACCACCCCCCCCCCCCCCACATTGACCCGGTACCCCCTGTATATAGCCTCATTACTAACCTGTACCACCCCCCCCCCCCCCCCACATTGACCCGGTACCCCCTGTATATAGCCTCATTACTAACCTGTACCACCCCCCCCCCCCCCCACATTGACCCGGTACCCCCTGTATATAGCCTCATTACTAACCTGTACCACCCCCCCCCCCCCCACATTGACCCGGTACCCCCTGTATATAGCCTCATTACTAACCTGTAACCCCCCCCCCCCACATTGACCCGGTACCCCCTGTATATAGCCTCATTACTAACCTGTACCACCCCCCCCCCCCTCCCACATTGACCCGGTACCAGTACCCCCTGTATATAGCCTCATTACTAACCTGCACCCCCCCCACATTGACCCGGTACCCCCTGTATATAGCCTCATTACTAACCTGTACCAACCCCCCCCCCCCCCCCACATTGACCCGGTACCCCCTGTATATAGCCTCATTACTAACCTGTACCACCCCCCCCCCCCCCACATTGACCCGGTACCCCCTGTATATAGCCTCATTACTAACCTGTACCACCCCCCCCCCCCCCCCCCACATTGACCCGGTACCCCCTGTATATAGCCTCATTACTAACCTGTACCACCCCCCCCCCCCCCCACATTGACCCGGTACCCCCTGTATATAGCCTTATTACTAACCTGTACCAACCCCCCCCCCCCCCACATTGACCCGGTACCCCCTGTATATAGCCTCATTACTAACCTGTACCCCCCCCCCCCCACATTGACCCGGTACCCCCTGTATATAGCCTCATTACTAACCTGTACCACCCCCCCCCCCCTCCCACATTGACCCGGTATACCCTGTATATAGCCTCATTACTAACCTGTACCACCCCCCCCCCCCACATTGACCCGGTACCAGTACCCCTGTATATAGCCTCATTACTAACCTGTACCCCCCCCCCCCCCCCCCCCCCCCCCCCCACATTGACCCGGTACCCCCTGTATATAGCCTCATTACTAACCTGTACCACCCCCCCCCCCCTCCCACATTGACCCGGTACCCCCTGTATATAGCCTCATTACTAACCTGTACCACCCCCCCCCCCCCCCCCCACATTGACCCGGTACCCCCTGTATATAGCCTCATTACTAACCTGTACCACCCCCCCCTCCACATTGACCCGGTATACCCTGTATATAGCCTCATTACTAACCTGTACCAGCCCCCCCCCTCCCACATTGACCCGGTACCCCCTGTATATAGCCTCATTACTAACCTGTACCACCCCCCCCCCCACATTGACCCGGTACCCCCTGTATATAGCCTCATTACTAACCTGTACCACCCCCCCCCCCTCCCACATTGACCCGGTACCCCCTGTATATAGCCTCATTACTAACCTGTACCACCCCCCCCCCCCCCCCCCCCCACATTGACCCGGTATACCCTGTATATAGCCTCATTACTAACCTGTACCACCCCCCCCCCCCACATTGACCCGGTACCCCCTGTATATAGCCTCATTACTAACCTGTACCCTCCCACATTGACCCGGTACCCCCTGTATATAGCCTCATTACTAACCTGTACCCTCCCACATTGACCCTGTATATAGCCTCATTACTAACCTGTACCACCCCCCCCTCCCACATTGACCCGGTACCCCCTGTATATAGCCTCATTACTAACCTGTACCACCCCCCCCTCCCACATTGACCCGGTATACCCTGTATATAGCCTCATTACTAACCTGTACCCCCTGTAGATAGCCTCATTACTAACCTGTACCCCCTGTATATAGCCTCATTACTAACCTGTACCACCCCCCCCCCCCACATTGACCCGGTACCCCCTGTATATTGCCTCATTACTAACCTGTACCACCCCCCCCCCCACATTGACCCGGTACCCCCTGTATATAGCCTCATTACTAACCTGTACCACCCCCCCCTCCCACATTGACCCGGTACCCCCTGTATATAGCCTCATTACTAACCTGTACCACCCCCCCCCCCCACATTGACCCGGTACCCCCTGTATATAGCCTCATTACTAACCTGTACCACCCCCCCCCCCCACATTGACCCGGTACCCCCTGTATATAGCCTCATTACTAACCTGTACCACCCCCCCCCCCCCCACATTGACCCGGTACCCCCTGTATATAGTCTCATTACTAACCTGTACCCCCCCCCCTCCACATTGACCCGGTACCCCCTGTATATAGCCTCATTACTAACCTGTACCACCCCCCCCCCCCCCCCCCCCACATTGACCCGGTACCCCCTGTATATAGTCTCATTACTAACCTGTACCCCCCCCCCCTCCACATTGACCCGGTACACCCTGTATATAGCCTCATTACTAACCTGTACCACCCCCCCACCCCCCACATTGACCCGGTACCCCCTGTATATAGCCTCATTACTAACCTGTACCACCCCCCCCTCCCACATTGACCCGGTACCCCCTGTATATAGCCTCATTACTAACCTGTACCACCACCACCCCCCCTCCCACATTGACCCGGTATACCCTGTATATAGCCTCATTACTAACCTGTACCACCCCCCCCCCCCACATTGACCCGGTACCAGTACCCCCTGTATATAGCCTCATTACTAACCTGCACCCCCCCCACATTGACCCGGTACCCCCTGTATATAGCCTCATTACTAACCTTTACCAACCCCCCCCCCCCCCACATTGACCCGGTACCCCCTGTATATAGCCTCATTACTAACCTGTACCACCCCCCCCCCCCACATTGACCCGGTACCCCCTGTATATAGCCTCATTACTAACCTGTACCACCCCCCCCCCCCACATTGACCCGGTACCCCCTGTATATAGCCTCATTACTAACCTGTACCACCACCACCCCCCCTCCCACATTGACCCGGTATACCCTGTATATAGCCTCATTACTAACCTGTACCACCCCCCCCACATTGACCCGGTACCAGTACCCCCTGTATATAGCCTCATTACTAACCTGCACCCCCCCCACATTGACCCGGTACCCCCTGTATATAGCCTCATTACTAACCTGTACCAACCCCCCCCCCCCCCCCCCACATTGACCCGGTACCCCCTGTATATAGCCTCATTACTAACCTGTACCACCCCCCCCCCCCCCACATTGACCCGGTACCCCCTGTATATAGCCTCATTACTAACCTGTACCACCCCCCCCCCCCCCCCCCACATTGACCCGGTACCCCCTGTATATAGCCTCATTACTAACCTGTACCACCCCCCCCCCCCCACATTGACCCGGTACCCCCTGTATATAGCCTCATTACTAACCTGTACCACCCCCCCCCCCCCCCACATTGACCCGGTACCCCCTGTATATAGCCTCATTACTAACCTGTACCCCCCCCCCCCCACATTGACCCGGTACCCCCTGTATATAGCCTCATTACTAACCTGTACCACCCCCCCCCCCTCCCACATTGACCCGGTATACCCTGTATATAGCCTCATTACTAACCTGTACCACCCCCCCCCCCCACATTGACCCGGTACCAGTACCCCTGTATATAGCCTCATTACTAACCTGTACCCCCCCCCCCCCCCCCACATTGACCCGGTACCCCCTGTATATAGCCTCATTACTAACCTGTACCACCCCCCCCCCCTCCCACATTGACCCGGTACCCCCTGTATATAGCCTCATTACTAACCTGTACCACCCCCCCCCCCCCCCCACATTGACCCGGTACCCCCTGTATATAGCCTCATTACTAACCTGTACCACCCCCCCCTCCACATTGACCCGGTATACCCTGTATATAGCCTCATTACTAACCTGTACCAGCCCCCCCCCTCCCACATTGACCCGGTACCCCCTGTATATAGCCTCATTACTAACCTGTACCACCCCCCCCCCACATTGACCCGGTACCCCCTGTATATAGCCTCATTACTAACTTGTACCACCCCCCCCCCCCACATTGACCCGGTACCCCCTGTATATAGCCTCATTACTAACCTGTACCACCCCCCCCCCCCCACATTGACCCGGTACCCCCTGTATATAGCCTCATTACTAACCTGTACCACCCCCCCCCCCCACATTGACCCGGTACCCCCTGTATATAGCCTCATTACTAACCTGTACCCTCCCACATTGACCCGGTACCCCCTGTATATAGCCTCATTACTAACCTGTACCCTCCCACATTGACCCTGTATATAGCCTCATTACTAACCTGTACCACCCCCCCCTCCCACATTGACCCGGTACCCCCTGTATATAGCCTCATTACTAACCTGTACCACCCCCCCCTCCCACATTGACCCGGTATACCCTGTATATAGCCTCATTACTAACCTGTACCCCCTGTAGATAGCCTCATTACTAACCTGTACCCCCTGTATATAGCCTCATTACTAACCGGTACCCCCTGTAGATAGCCTCATTACTAACCTGTACCCCCTGTAGATAGCCTCATTACTAACCTGTACCCCCTGTATATAGCCTCATTACTAACCTGTACCCCCTGTATATAGCCTCATTACTAACCTGTACCCCCTGTATATAGCCTCATTACTAACCTGTACCCCCTGTATATAGCCTCATTACTAACCTGTACCCCCTGTATATAGCCTCATTACTAACCTGTACCCCCTGTATATAGCCTCATTACTAACCTGTACCCCCTGTATATAGCCTCATTACTAACCTGTACCCCCTGTATATAGCCTCATTACTAACCTGTACCCCCTGTAGATAGCCTCATTACTAACCTGTACCCCCTGTATATAGCCTCATTACTAACCTGTACCCCCTGTATATAGCCTCATTACTAACCTGTACCCCCTGTATATAGCCTCATTACTAACCTGTACCCCCTGTAGATAGCCTCATTACTAACCTGTACCCCCTGTATATAGCCTCATTACTAACCTGTACCTCCTGTATATAGCCTCATTACTAACCTGTACCACCCCCCCCCCCCACATTGACCCGGTACCCCCTGTATATAGCCTCATTACTAACCGGTACCCCCCCCCCCCCCCACATTGACCCGGTACCCCCTGTATATAGCCTCATTACTAACCTGTACCCCCCCTGTATATAGCCTCATTACTAACCGGTACCCCCTGTATATAGCCTCATTATTGTTATTTTATTGTGTTACTTTAGATTATTTGGTAAATATTTTCTTCACTCTTCTTGAACTGCACTGTTGGTTGTATTCGGCGCAGGTGACAAATAAAGTTGAATTTGTTCTAAAACTGTTGACCTGTAGTGTACATCGGCCTGAACATCAACACCACAGATAACTTCCACAAGGCTGTGAACGTTGAGACAAGGCAAGGGCCTACTATGCCATCAAAAGGAACATAAAACTCAACATCCAAATTAGGATCTGGCTAAAAATACATCAGTTATCTAACCCATTGTCCTTCATGGTTGTGAGGTCTGGGGGTCAACTCACCAACCAAAAATTCACAAAATGGGACAAACAAACACAAATGCCATAGCCTGTCTTCGAGAGCCAGGCCTGCCTATGTACACACTGCCCTCAAAATTAGGTAGAAACTGAGCTGCACTTCCTAGCCTCCTGCCAAATGTATGACCATATTAGAGACACATATTTCCCTCAGATTTCACAGATCCACAAAGAATATGAAAACAAATCAAACACTGATAAACTCCCATATCTACTGGGTGAAATACCACAGTTTGCCATCACAGCAGCAAGATGTGACCTGTTGCCATGACAAAAGGGTAACCAGTGGAGCACCAACACTGTAAATACAACCTGTTTTATCTGCCAATTTAATTTTATCTTTCATATTACAAACACTTGCACATTGTTACAACAGTGTAAATAGCCAATAATATAACATTTGAAATGTCTATATTATTTGAAAACTTTTGTGAGTGTAATGTTCACTAATGCTTCCATTGTTAATTTCCCTTCAGTTTATTGTCTATTCCATTTGCTTTGGAGATGTAAACATGTGTTTCCAATGCCAATAAAGCCCTTTAAATTGAGAGAAGGGTAGAGGTAGAGAGAGGGTCAAGGTTATTGTATCTCAGCAAACCTCATTTATGATGCAGACAGACCTCATTATCATAATATCATAATACACACACACTGTAGTCATAGTCACAATAACCTGTGTGTGTGTGTGGTGTGTGTGTGGTGTGTGGGTGTGGGTGTGTGGGTGTGTGTGGTGTGTGGTGTGGTGTGTGTGCTCACCTTGACTACAGAGTTCCAGAAGGGGTGCATGACGTAGACTGACAGGGGGTTGGAATCCACCGCACTGTACTGAAGAGAGGAGAGAAGGAGAGAAAGTGAGGAGCGGAGAGAAGGGAGTCACTAAAACTCATTTTTCAACCACTCTACAAATTTCTTGTTAACAAACTATAGTTTTGGCAAGTTGGTTAGGACATCTACTTTGTGCATGACACAAGTCATTTTTCTAACACTTGTTTACAGACAGATTACTCCAGTGGGTCAGAAGTAGAAGTAGAGGATTTTTCAACGCCGAAAATAATGAAAATTACAACAATACTGAATGAACACTTATTTGAACTTAATATAATACATAATGAAACATGTTCAATTTGGTTTAAATAATGCAAAAACAAAGTGTTGGAGAAGAAAGTAAAAGTGCAATATGTGCCATGTAAGAAAGCTAACGTTTCAGTTCCTTGCTCAGAACATGAGAACATATGAAAGCTGGAAGTTCCTTTTAACATGAGTCTTCAATATTCCCAGGTAAGAAGTTTTAGGTTGTAGTTATTATAGGAATTATATGGCTATTTCCCTCTATACCATTTGTATTTCATTAACCTTTGAATTTTGGATGTTCTTATAGGCACTTTAGTATTGCCAGTGTAACAGTATAGCTTCAGTCCATCTCCTCGCTCTTCCCTGGGCTCGAACCAGGAACACAACGACAACAGCCACCCTCGAAGCAGCGTTACCCATGCAGAGCAAGGGGAAAAAACACTCCAAGTCTCAGAGCGAGTGACGTTTGAAACGCTATTAGCGCGCTCCCTGCTAACTAGCTAGACATTTCACATCAGTTACACCAGCCTCATCTCGGGAGTTGATAGGCTTGAAGTCATAAACAGCGCAATGCTTGACGCACAACGAAGAGCTGCCGGCAAAACGCAAGAAAGTGCTGTTTGAATGAATGCTTACAAGCCTGCTGCTGCCTACCATCGCTCAGTCAGATACTTAGATACTTGTATGCTCAGTCAGATTATATGCAACGCAGGACACGCTAGATAAACTAGTAATATCATCAACCATGTGTAGTTAACTAGTGATTATGTTTGATTGATTGATTGTTTTTTTATAAGGTAAGTTTAATTCTAGCTAGCAACTTACCGTGGCTTACTGCATTCGCGTAACAGGCAGACTCCTTGTGGAGTGCAACGAGAGGCAGGTGGTTATAGCATTGGACTAGTTAACTGTAAGGTTGCAAGATTGGATCCCCCGAGCTGACAAGGTGAAAATCTGTCGTTCTGCCCCTGAACGAGGCAGTTAACCCACTGTTCCTAGGCCGTCATTGAAAATAAGAATGTGTTCTTAAATGACTTGCCGTGTTAAATAAAGGTTAAATAAAGGTGTGTAAAAAAAATAAAATCGGCCAAATCAGTGTCCAAAAATACCGATTTCCGATTGTTATGAAAACTTGAAATCGGCCATTCCGATTAATCGGGCGACCTCTAGTCAGAAGTTTACATACACTAAGTTGACTGTGCCTTTAAACAGCTTGGAGAATTGCAGAAAATGGTGTCATGGCTTTAGAAGCTTCTGATAGGCTAATTGACATCACTTGAGTCAATTGGATGTGTACCTGTGGATGTATTTCAAGGCCAACCTTCAAACTCAGTGCCTCTTTGTTTGACATCATTTGAAAATCAAAAGAAATCAGCCAAGGCCTCAGAAAAATAATTGTAGACCTCCACAAGTCTGGTTCGTCCTTGGGAGCATTTCCAAACACCTGAAGGTACCATGGTCATCTGTACAAACAATAGTAGGCAAGTATAAACACCATGGGACCACGCAGCCGTCGTACCGCTCAGGAAGGAGGCTCGTTCTGTCTCCTTGAAATGAACGCACTTTAGTGCGAAAAGTGCAAATCAATCCCAGAATAACAGCAAAGGACCTTTATTTTTATTTTACCTTTATTTAACTAGGCAAGTCAGTTAAGAACCAATTCTTATTTTCAATGACGGCCTAGGAACAATGGGTTAACTGCCTGTTCAGGGTAAGAACGACAGATTTGTACCTTGTCAGCTCGGGGGTTTGAACTTGCAACCTTCAGGTTACTAGCAACCTTCCGGTTACCTTGTGAAGATGCTGAAGGAAACAGGTACAAAAGTATCTATATCCACAGTAAAATGACTCTTATATTGACATAACCTGAAAGGCCGCTCAGCAAGGAAGAAGCCACTGCTCCAAAACCGCAATAAAAAAAGCCAGACTACGGTTTGCAACTTCACATGGGGACAAAGATCGTATTTTTTGAAGAAATGTCCTCTGGTCTGATGAAACAAAAATAGAACTGTTTGGCTATAATGACCATCGTTGTTTTTGGAGGAAAAAGGGGGAGGCTTGCAAGCCGAAGAACACCATCCCAACCGTGAAGCACGGGGATGGCAGCATCATGTTGTGGGGGTGCTTTGCTGCAGGAGGGACTGGTGCACTTCACAAAATAGATGGCATCATGAGGTATGAAAATTATGTGGATATATTGAAGCAACATCTCAAGACATCAGTCAGGAAGTTAAAGCTTGGTCGCAAATGGGTCTTCCAAACGGACAATAACCCCAAGTATACTTCCAAAGTTGTGGCAAGATGGCTTAAGGATCACAAAGCATGTGAAAGGAAGGAGGCCTACAAACCTGACTCAGTTACACCAGCTCTGTCAGGAGGAATGGGCCAAAATTCACCCAACTTATTGTGGGAAGCTTGTGGAAGGCTCCCCAAAATGTTTGATCCAAGTTAAACAATTTAAAGGCAATGCTACCAAATACTAATTAAGTGTATGTCAACTTCTGACCCACTGGGAATGTGATGAAAGAAATAAAAGCTGAAATAAAGAATTCTCTCTACTATTATTTTGACAATTCACATTCTTAAAATAAAATGGTGATCCTAACTGACCTATGACGGAATTTTTACTTGGATTAAATGTCAGGAATTGTGAAAAACTGAGTTTAAATGTATTTGGCTAAGGTGTATGTAAACTTCCGACTTCGACTGTATATGCACAGGCAGGTGTGCATATACAATACAGACACACACAGATCGGGGTGAGAGAGCCTCAGTGGGAGATCAGATCGGGCTTCTTCTCTCCATTCTATCACCATCCCTGTCACTCCCTCTCTCCCTGGCACAACAAGAGAGTGACTTTGGACCCCATGCACAAACTAGACCTTATAAACCAGACAACACTATCTTACAGAGTTGTTCCCCTCATAAACCAGACAACACTATCTTACAGAGTTGTTCCCCTCATAAACCAGACCTGTCAGTAACCGATCAACAGTATTCATTTGGACAGCTGGATGTTCAGCGTTGCCACTGACAGCTAGCTGGCTAGTTAACGTTGGCTACATCAATCACCAACACCAAGGTGTTTTCAACAGGAACCAAACGAGGAGGAACATATCTGATTTTGTCCAATAGATACTCCTGTTTGGACTAATGATTACACCCCATCTACATTGCTGTCTCCCTCCTCATACCCAACCCAGAGAGCTCTGGGACATATTCCTTACCCCATCTACACTGCTGTCTCCCTCCTCATACCCAACCCAGAGAGCTCTGGGGCATATTCCTTACCCCATCTACACTGCTGTCTCCCTCCTCATACCCAACCCAGAGAGCTCTGGGGCATATTCCTTACCCAATCTACACTGCTGTCTCCCTCCTCATACCCAACCCAGAAAGCTCTGGGGCATATTCCTTACCCAATCTACACTGCTGTCTCCCTCCTCATACCCAACCCAGAGAGCTCTGGGGCATATTCCTTACCCCATCTACACTGCTGTCTCCCTCCTCATACCCAACCCAGAGAGCTCTGGGGCATATTCCTTACCCCATCTACACTGCTGTCTCCCTCCTCATACCCAACCCAGAGAGCTCTGGGGCATATTCCTTACCCCATCTACACTGCTGTCTCCCTCCTCATACCCAACCCAGAGAGCTCTGGGGCATATTCCTTACCCAATCTACACTGCTGTCTCCCTCCTCATACCCAACCCAGAAAGCTCTGGGGCATATTCCTTACCCCATCTACACTGCTGTCTCCCTCCTCATACCCAACCCAGAGAGCTCTGGGGCATATTCCTTACCCCATCTACATTGCTGTCTCCCTCCTCATACCCAACCCAGAGAGCTCTGGGGCATATTCCTTACCCCATCTACACTGCTGTCTCCCTCCTCATACCCAACCCAGAGAGCTCTGGGGCATATTCCTTACCCCATCTACACTGCTGTCTCCCTCCTCATACCCAACCCAGAGAGCTCTGGGGCATATTCATCAGATTCTGTTTAAAAAAAGAAAATCTTAAATAAGAAGGCAAACTGAAGGAAACAGGGAAAGGCCTACCCGAATTTGTCCAATAGAAAGTCTCAGTGGCAGCTGCTGTTATGATATACAGAGCCTTCAGAAAGGAGCCACACCCCGGAACCTAACACATTTTGTTGTGTTACAGTCTGAATTTGAAATGGATTAAATTGACATTTTTTTGTAACTTGCCTACACACAGTACCCCATCATGTCAAAGTGGAATAATGTTTTTTCTAAATGTTAAATTCATGAAAAATGAAAAGCTGAAATGTCTTGAGTCAATAAGTAGTCAACCCCTTTGTTATGGCAAGTCTAAATAAGTTCAGGAGTAAAAATGTGCTTTAATTAAGAAGTGACATAATAAGTTGCATGGACTCACTGTGTGCAATAATAGCGTAACATGATTTTTGAATAACTACCTAATCTCTGTACCAACACATACAACTATCTGTAATGTCCCTCAGGCGAGAAGTGAATTTCAAACACAGATTCACCCACAAAGACCTGGGAGGTTTTACAATGCCTCGCAAAAGGCACCTATTGGTAAATGGGTAAACATTTTTAAAGCAGACATTGAATATCCCTTTGGGCATGGTGAAGTTATTAAATACACTTTGGACAGGAAGGAAAACGCTTAGGGATTTTACCATAAGGCCAATGGTGACTTTAAAACAGTTACAGAGCTTAATGGCTGTGATGAGAGAAAACTGAGGATGGATCAACAACATTGTAGTTACTCCACAATACTAACCTAAATGACAGAGTGAAAAGACTGTACAGAATAGCAATACTAACATAATTGATAGTGTGAATAGAAGGAAGCCATTATAGGATAAAAAATATTTAAAAATATGCATCCTGTTTGCAACAAGAAACTAAAGTAATACTGCAAAATATGTGGCAAAGCAATTCCCTTTTTGTCCCGAATACAAAGTGTTATGTTTGGGGCAAATCCAATACATTACGGAGTACCACTCTCCATATTTCCAAGCATAGTGGTGGCTGCATCATGTTATGGGTATGCTTGTAATTGTTAAGGACTGGGGAGTTTTTCAGGATTAAAAACAATTAAATGAAGCTAAGCAAAGTCAAAAACAAATGGTTCAGTCTGCTTTAAACCAGACACTGGGAGATCAATTCACCTTTCAGCTGGACAATAACCTAAAACACAAGGCCAAATCTACACTGGAGTTGCTTACCTAGACAGTGAATGTTCCTGAGTGGCCGAATTACAGTTTACTTAAATCTGCTTTGAAATCTAAAGCAAGACTTGAAAAAGGTTGTCTAGCAATGATCAACAACCAATTTGACAGTTTGAAGAATTTGGAAAATAATGGGCAAATATTGTACAATATAGGTGTGCAAAGCTCTTAGATACTTACTCAGACTCACAGCTGTAGCAGCTGCTTCATTTTCAATACATTTGCAAAAATAATGGGGTGTTGTCATTATAGGGTGTTGTGTGTAGATGGGTGAGAAAAAAAGATCTATTTAATCTATTTTGAATTCAGGCAGTGACAACAAAATGTGGAAAAAGTCAAGGGGTATGAATACTTTCTGAAGACACTGTACTTTTGTGGAGATGGGAAACTTCATTGGAATAGTAATTACGGCCATTGTGAAAGTGCATCGTCAATGGGCCGCACGGTGCATTCTGGGAGATTCTGGGACAAGGAGCGCTCTCCTTCAAGGGGTCAATTGGGCACTAGCTCAAAAACCTAATATTAGCAGGAATTTTGTCAACAAGAAGTATAGGACAACATTTAAAAAACATTTTGAGAAGCGAAAAAATTTTACTTGTTCTCTGTAATAGCTTTGGAATAGTGACATTACGTACTTGAGGAGAATAGGAAGGTTTCTCAACTCGTACCTATGTTTGTTCTGTACAATTGCAGCCGCTGAAATTGATACATCTTATTGAATACAACCACTAACTTTTTCCTAACTTGTGTTGCTCGTACTACTTAAACTGGAATGAATTGGCACATCCATATTCACGCTGCTCTGAGCAACACCAATTAGGAAAAGGTCTGGTTGTATTCAAAACAAGTTTTCAGACTGATGGTGACTAAATGTTGTTGCTAGCAAATCCCACGACCAGTTATGAAAACAACTCCTCCTCGATATAGAGTGGTGAGAAGGAGGAACTCCAGGGACCCTTAGTGTCAGGAAGTAATATAGCCATTCATTGTAGTCATTGCAATCCGTAGAGTTGCCATTTTCTCATGTCAAATAACTTATGACATTCCTGGATTACTCATTATATGAATAAAGTCTGATTTAAATCAACAAATATGATTGTCAGTTGAAAGAAGATTAAGGGAACAAGACTGTATACATATATCTGGCTGTGTTGGCAAAATCACTACATATCCCATCAAGCTAAGCGGGGAGACCCCGTCCATTTTCATAGTTCCATGACCAGCCCGAAATGTCCAGGTAACCCTACACCAATGACGCCGGTGGATCTCAAAACTGAATTTGGATACACATTAAGGAGCAGTGATGTCCTTCGCCACCAGAGTATGAGCGAGTGGGTGTGTCGAAAGGAAAGGAGTGTGTAAAGGAGTGGCCAGTGTCGAAAGCGCTCTGCCATAGGTTAGACCAGTGGTTCCCAAACAGTGGGGCGAACCCTCGGGCGCCGAGGGTTCGGCCCGGGGGAGCTGGGGTCTTCCTTTTTTGACCGCTGTACTGCGAGAGTTTGGAATTATGTTTTTAAGCCAGAGTCAGTAGTATTTCACTGTTTGTTTTACGCAAATAATTTGACATTTTCAGTAATAAAATTGAAGATTGTTTATTTTTTATTTAAAGTATTTATGATGGGTGTACTCTTGCTTCATACATTGCATGCGTGCTTACTGTCACCCTACTATTAGCTACTACCATCAGGTAGCTACTTCCCACGCCGTTGCCGGACAGTCGTGCTTTTCAAGCAGGAGCGAAGGGCACTGCGTCCCGGTGTTGCCGTTCATGCTCTCCCCATTGAGTAGTAGACTATATGAAGGCTATGAATCAAGGTGACATCTAGATGGTTATCAATATTAGTTATCAATATCGCCACGCAAAACGTCCTTCAGTGGCAACAAATCTGCCCAATAACCCATCCTCCGGTCGTCATTTCGGGCTGCAGCTACTTGGCTAATCAGGAAGTAGCATTCTGGTGGGAAATTGTGTTTTATAAAGAAAGGACGTATATTTCCCCCCGTTCTTTCCCGCCACTAAACAGAATTAAGGAGGTGAAGTCTTTACAGCCTGAATGGAGAATATATTCTGTACCCGCTGTGCATATCAAGCCCACTAACGGGTGTTTTCGAATTCACGACATAGAGTAACTAGTTAGCGGGGTAACTAGCTGGTTAGTTCGCTGGTTAACTGGTTAACTAGTTAATAGTGAACAAACATATGTACAGGTATGAGTTGAGAAACCTTCCTATTTTCCTCAAGTACGTAATGTCACTAGTTAACGTTACGTTAGCCAATGCTGACAGGTCGCTTATCGGTCAGATCCATTAATACACAAACGGTTAGTCTATTCCAGTTACAATATGACCCCAGCCATATGAGCTGACCGTAGCGAAATTAAAAGGACATTTCCCAGAATGTTCAGCGGCCGATAATGATGGTGGTGTAACTGAACGCCAAAAACACTCGTTAGCTAACCAGGTTAGCATGCTAACCACTAGCTAGAGGAGCAGTCTTTCTCTTCACGTTACCTTGTACTTGTCGAAGCCCGACAGTTGGTCCCGAGTGACATATTCGTACAGCGCCATGTTGGCAACTCACAGGATCTACTCTAACTAACTAACTAACTATCTGAACGTTAGCTATTGGCTTCTCCGATCTCTGTTCCGCGTACCGCAAAAGCGAAGCACCATCTAGCTAGTTAGCTAACCAGCTACTCCTCACGCCGGCTAGGCGACAGATCCACGTCTCGGCCACTCCTCTCCCTCCGGTCCCGTGCAGCCGGATACCACTACCGCCCTCTCTGGCTTGGAGGACCAAATGTATTAAATCTAAAATATTTATTCATGTTCAATTATGAACATCTAGATTAAAATTATCTATTAAAATATTCATACGTGATTTTGAGTCGTTCCTTCTATCACAGTTTTTTTGTTAGAAATCATGGGGTGTGTTCGTAAATTCATCAGTTATTCTACGCTTCTGGCGCATTTCGGATAGAGTGCTCTGAAACCGGAGTAGATCGAACGCACCCCATGTGACGTCATGCGCCGCTGTATGAACGCCGTTCCCATGGCTCCTCCCCTCTACGTCGACGTGGCGCTTTGCGCTAGTCCGAAACGACGGGACCGGAAACCGAGGATAGAATCACACACCAGAAAGACAAAACTGAACCTCCAACCGACTAAAATACACATAAACAAGGAATAACGTAAGGGTTGAATTATCTCTTTTTTTTGCTGAAATGTCATCGTATTATTTTGCCTTAGTAGGTGATGCCTTCCTATTCGATTTCATATCGAGTTTTTATGTCTGCAATGTTGGCTAAGGATGCAGCTCACACAGTTGCTCACCAACGTCAGATAAGGAACTACCTGTGTCTAAAAATTAGAATAGCCATAATCATGTTATTTTTTAAACTATTCATAATGTGCCATTGAATAGGCGGCCAACCATCCAGGTGCAGCTCACGTTAGCTAGATAGATAGCTAGTTGTTGTCCGATGCCAATTAATTATGAATGGTGAGTAGGTAAGTATATAGCTAGTTAACTTGTGTTCAGTTCCTTGCCTGTCATGGATGACCAGGGGTGTAATCATTACTCCAATTCTGTTGTAAAAAGTTTAGCAACACAAACAGTTTACCCCAAACGGAAAACGCAAACGGGTTTCTAGAATGGTGATATTAGGTGTGTTTCTGCCCCCTCCCCCCAGAATGGTGGTATAATGTGTGTTTCTGCCCCCACACTCCTCCTCCTCTGTTCCTCTGGTGAGTTAAAGGTTAACCCAGGCCCTGCAGCCCCCAGTATCACTCCCATTCCCCAGGCGCTCTCATTTGTTGACTTCTGAAACCGCAAAAGCCTTAGTTTCATGCATGTTAACATCAGAAGCCTCCTCCCTAACTTTGTTTTATTCCGTGCTTTAGCACACACTGCCAACCCGGATGTCCTAGCCGTGTCTGAATCCTGGTTTAGGAAGGCCACCAAAAATCCTGAAATTCCATCCCAAACTATAATATTTACCGACAAGTTAGAACTGCCAAAGGGGGTGGAGTTAGCCTGCAGAGTTCTCACACTATCCAGCTCTGTGCCCAAACAATTCAAGCTTCTACTTTTAAAAATCCACCTTTGCAGAAACAAGTCTCTCACTGTTGCCACTTGTTATAGACCCCCTTCAGCCCTCAGCTCTGCCCTGGACACCATATGTGAATTGATCACCCCTCATCCATCTTCAGAGTTCGTACTGTTAGGTGACCTAAACTGGGACATGCTTAACACCCCGGCCATGCTACAATCTAAGCTAGATGCCCTCAATCTCACACAAATGATCAAGGAACCTACCAGGTACAACCCTTAATCTGTAACCATGGGTTCCCTCTTAGATATCATCCTGACCAACATGCCCTCTAAATACACCTCTGCTGTCTTCAACCAGGATCTCAGCGATCACTGCCTCATTGCCTGCGTGCGTAATGGGTCCGCGGTAAAACGACCACCCCTTATCACTGTCAAACGCTCCCTAAAACACTTCAGCGAGCAGGCCTTTCTAATCGATCCTGGAAGGATATTGACCTCATCCCGTCAGAATCCATCCTATATCCATCCTGCCCGGCCTTTCTAAAATCTTCGAAAGGCAAGTTAACAAACAGATCGCCCACCATTTCGAATCCCACGTTACCTTCTCCACTATGCAATCTGGTTTCAGAGTTGGTGATGGGTGCACCTCAGCCACGCTCAAGGTCCTAAACGATATAATAACCGCCATCGATAAAAGACAGTACTGTGCAGCCGTCTTCATCAACCTGGCCAAGGCTTTCAACTCTGTCAATCACAGCATTCTTATCGACAGACTCAATAGCCTTGGCTTCTCAAATGACTGCCTCGCCTGGTTCACCAACTACTTCTCTGATAGAGTTCAGTGTGTCAAATCGGAGGGCCTGTTGTCCGGACCTCTGGCAGTCTCTATGGGGGGGCAACAGGTTTCAATTCTCAGGCCGACTATTTTCTCTGTATATATCAATGATGTCGATCTTGCTGCTGGTGATTCCCTGATCCACCTCTACGCAGACGACACCATTCTGTATACATCTGGCCCTTCTTTGGACACTGTGCTAACATACCTCCAAACTAGCTTCAACGCCATAACACTCCTTCCGTGGCCTCCAACTGCTTTTAAATGCATGCTCTTCAACTGATCGCTGCCCGCACCCTCTTGTCCGTCTAGTATCACTACTCTGGACGGTTCTGACTTAGAATATGTGGACAACTACAAATACCTAGCTGTCTGGTTAGGCTGTAAACTCTCCTTCCAGACTCACATTAAGCATCTCCAATCCAAAATTAAATCTAGAATCGGCTTCCTATTTCGCAACAAAGCCTCCTTCACTCATGCTGCCAAACATACCCTCGTAAAATGGATTATCCTACCGATCCTCGACTTTGGCGATGTCATTTACAAAATAGCCTCCAACACTCTTCTCAGCAAATTGGATGCAGTCTATCACAGTGCCATCCGTTTTGTCACCAAAGCCCCATATACTACCCACCACTGCGACCTGTACGCTCTCATTGGCTGGCCCTCGCTTTATACTCGTCGCCAAACCCACTGGCTCCAGGTCATCTATAAGTCTTTGCTAGGTAAAGCCCCCGTCTTATCTCAGCTTGCTGGTCACCATAGCAACACCCACCCGTAGCATGCGCTCCAGCAAGTATATTTCACTGGTCACCCCCAAAGCCAACACTTCCTATGGCTGCCTTTCCTCCCAGTTCTCTGCTGCCAATGACTGGAACGCATTGCAAAAAATCACTGAAGCTGGAGACTTATATCTCCCTCACTAGCTTTAAGCACCAGCTGTCAGAGCAGCTTACTGATCACTGTGCCTGTACATAGTCCATCTGTAAATAGCACACCAGACTACCTCATCCCAATATTATTACTTACCCTCTTGCTCTTTTTCACCCCAGTATCTCTACTTGCACCTCATCTGCACATCAATCACTCCAGTGTTAATGTTAAATTGTAATTCTTTCACCACTATGGCCTTTTTATTGTCTTACCTCTTTACTCTTCTACATTTGCACACACTGTATATATATTTATCTATTGTGTTATTGACTGTACATTTATGTGTAACTCTGTGTCGCAGTGCTCTGCTTTATCTTGGCCCGGTCGCAGTTGTAATTGAGAGCTTGTTCTCAACTGGCCTACCTGGTTAAAACATGGTGGTATAGTGTGTGTTTCTCCCCCGCTCCAGAATGATGGTGTGTGTTTCTGCCCCTCCCCCCTCCAGAATGGTGATATTATGTATGTTTCTGCCCCCCCCCCCTCCAGAATGGTGATATTATGTATGTTTCTGCCCCCCCCCCCCTCCAGAATGGTGATATTATGTATGTTTCTGCCCCCCCCCCTCCAGAATGGTGATATTATGTATGTTTCTGCCCCCCCCCTCCAGAATGGTGATATTATGTATGTTTCTGCCCCCCCCCCTCCAGAATGGTGATATTATGTATGTTTCTGCCCCCCCCCCCCCTCCAGAATGGTGATATTATGTATGTTTCTACCCCCCCCCCCCTCCAGAATGGTGATATTATGTATGTTTCTGCCCCCCCTCCAGAATGGTGACTGACGTGCAGCTGGCCATCTTTGCCAACATGTTGGGTGTGTCTCTGTTCCTGCTGGTGGTTCTATATCACTATGTAGCTGTCAACAACCCCAAGAAACTGGAATAGAACTGGTTTTTCCAGAGAGGAGGAGAGATGGAGGTGAGGAGACGGGGTGGGGTGAGGAGGAGAGATGGGGGGGGGGGGGGGTGGGTTGAGAAAGAGGAGGAGAGGGGGTGGGGTGAGGAGGAGAGGGGGTGGGGTGAGGAGGAGAGATGGGGGGGGATGGTTGAGAAAGAGGAGGAGAGATGGGGGGGGGATGGTTGAGAAAGAGGAGGAGAGGGGGTGGGGTGAGAAAGAGGAGGCGAGATGGAGTGATGGGGTGTGAGGGGGGAGGAGTGATGGGGTGTGTGGGGGGAGGAGTGATGGGGTGCGAGGGGAGAAGAGTGATGGGGTGCGGGGGGGGTGATGGGGTGCGAGGGGTAGGAGTGATGGGGTGCGGGGGGGGGTGATGGGGTGCGAGGGGGAGGAGTGATGGGGTGCGAGGGGGAGGAGTGATGGGGTGCGAGGGGGAGGAGTGATGGGGTGCGAGGGGAGAGAAGCGATGGGGTGTGAGGGGGGAGGAGCGATGGGGTGTGAGGGGAGAGGAGCGATGGGGTGTGAGGGGAGAGGAGCGATGGGGTGTGAGGGGAGAGGAGCGATGGGGTGTGAGGGGAGAGGAGCGATGGGGTGTGAGGGGGGAGGAGTGATGGGGTGTGGGGGAGAGAAGTGGGGGGAAGTGAGGATGAGGTTAGGGAGAGGAGTGGGGGAGGAGTGAGGATGAGGTGTGGGGGAGGAGTGAGGATGAGGTGTGGGGGGGAGGGTGGATGAGGTGTGGGGGGAGGGTGGATGAGGTGTGGGGGAGTGAGGATGAGGTTAGGGAGAGGAGTGAGGATGAGGTTAGGGAGAGGAGTGATGGGGTTAGGGAGAGGAGTGAGGATGAGGTTAGGGAGAGGAGTGAGGATGAGGTTAGGGAGAGGAGTGAGGATGAGAGGAGTGATGGGGTTAGGGAGAGGAGTGAGGATGGGGTTAGGGAGAGGAGTGAGGATGGGGTTATGGAGAGGAGTGAGGATGGGGTTATGGAGAGGAGTGAGGATGGGGTTAGGGAGAGGAGTGAGGATGAGGTTAGGGAGAGGAGTGAGGATGAGGTTAGGGAGAGGCGTGAGGATGAGGTTAGGGAGAGGAGTGAGGATGGGGTTAGGGAGAGGCGTGAGGATGAGGTTAGGGAGAGGCGTGAGGATGAGGTTAGGGAGAGGAGTGATGGGGTTAGGGAGAGGAGTGAGGATGGGGTTAGGGAGAGGAGTGAGGATGGGGAGAGGAGTGAGGATGGGGTTAGGGAGAGGCGTGAGGATGAGGTTAGGGAGAGGAGTGAGGATGAGGTTAGGGAGAGGAGTGAGGATGGGGTTAGGGAGAGGAGTGAGGATGGGGTTAGGGAGAGGAGTGAGGATGGGGTTAGGGAGAGGAGTGAGGATGGGGTTAGGGAGAGGAGTGAGGATGAGGTTAGGGAGAGGAGTGAGGATGGGGTTAGGGAGAGGAGTGAGGATGGGGTTAGGGAGAGGAGTGAGGATGAGGTTAGGGAGAGGAGTGAGGATGAGGTTAGGGAGAGGAGTGAGGATGGGGTTAGGGAGAGGAGTGAGGATGGGGTTAGGGAGAGGAGTGATGGGGTTAGGGAGAGGAGTGATGGGGTTAGGGAGAGGAGTGGTGGGGTTAGGGAGAGGAGTGGTGGGGTTAGGGAGAGGAGTGATGGGGTTAGGGAGAGGAGTGAGGATGAGGTTAGGGAGAGGAGTGAGGATGAGGTTAGGGAGAGGAGTGAGGATGAGGTTAGGGAGAGGAGTGATGGGGTTAGGGAGAGGAGTGAGGATGGGGTTAGGGGGATGAGGTTAAGGAGAGGAGTGAGGATGAGGTTAGGGAGAGGAGTGAGGATGAGGTTAGGGAGAGGGGTGATGGGGTTTGGGAGAGGAGTGAGGATGAGGTTAGGGAGAGGAGTGATGAGGTTAGGGAGAGGAGTGATGGGGTTAGGGAGAGGAGTGATGGGGTTAGGGAGAGGAGTGATGGTGAGGTTAGGGAGAGGAGTGATGGTGAGGTTAGGGAGAGGAGTGAGGATGAGGTTAGGGAGAGGAGTTAGGGAGAGGAGTGCGGATGAGGTTAGGGAGAGGAGTGCGGATGAGGTTAGGGAGAGGAGTGATGGGGTTAGGGAGAGGAGTGATGGGGTTGGGGAGGGGAGTGATGGGGTTAGGGAGAGGAGTGATGAGGTTAGGGAGAGGAGTGATGAGGTTAGGGAGAGGAGTGATGGGGTTAGGGAGAGGAGTGATGGGGTTAGGGAGAGGAGTGATGGGGTTAGAGAGAGGAGTGCGGATGAGGTTAGGGAGAGGAGTGCGGATGAGGTTAGGGAGAGGAGTGCGGATGAGGTTAGGGAGAGGAGTGAGGATGAGGTTAGGGAGAGGAGTGAGGATGAGGTTAGGGAGAGGAGTGAGGATGAGGTTAGGGAGAGGAGTGAGGATGAGGTTAGGGAGAGGAGTGATGGGCTTAGGGAGAGGAGTGAGGATGAGGTTAGGGAGAGGAGTGATGGGGTTAGGGAGAGGAGTGATGAGGTTAGGGAGAGGAGTGATGGGGTTAGGGAGAGGAGTGATGGGGTTAGGGAGAGGAGTGATTGGGTTAGGGAGAGGAGTGATGAGGTTGGGGAGGGGAGTGATGAGGTTGGGGAGAGGAGTGATGAGGTTGGGGAGGGGAGTGAAGGGGTTGGGGAGGGGAGTGATGGGGTTAGGGAGAGGAGTGATGGGGTTAGGGAGAGGAGTGAGGATGAGGTTAGGGAGAGGAGTGAGGATGAGGTTAGGGAGAGGAGTGAGGATGAGGTTAGGGAGAGGAGTGAGGATGAGGTTAGGGAGAGGAGTGATGGTGAGGTTAGGGAGAGGAGTGAGGATGAGGTTAGGGAGAGGAGTGATGGGGTTAGGGAGAGGAGTGCGGATGAGGTTAGGGAGAGGAGTGAGGATGAGGTTAGGGAGCGGAGTGATGGGCTTAGGGAGAGGAGTGAGGATGAGGTTAGGGAAGAGGAGTGATGGGGTTAGGGAGAGGAGTGATGAGGTTAGGGAGAGGAGTGATGAGGTTAGGGAGAGGAGTGATGGTGTTAGGGAGAGGAGTGAGGGTGAGGTTAGGGAGAGGAGTGATGGGGTTAGGGAGAGGAGTGAGGATGAGGTTAGGGAGAGGAGTGAGGAGGAGGTTAGGGAGAGGAGTGAGGATGAGGTTAGGGAGAGGAGCGGTGGGGTTAGGGAGAGGAGCGGTGGGGTTAGGGAGAGGAGTGAGGATGAGGTTAGGGAGAGGAGTGATGAGGTTAGGGAGAGGAGTGATGGGGTTAGGGAGAGGAGTGATAGGGAGAGGAGCGATGGGGTTAGGGAGAGGAGCGATGGGGTTAGGGAGAGGAGCGATGAGGTTAGGGAGAGGAGTGAGGATGGGGTTAGGGAGAGGAGTGAGGATGGGGTTAGGGAGAGGAGTGAGGATGGGGTTAGGGAGAGGAGTGAGGATGAGGTTAGGGAGAGGAGTGAGGATGAGGTTAGGGAGAGGAGCGAGGATGAGGTTAGGGAGAGGAGCGGTGGGGTTAGGGAGAGGAGCGGTGGGGTTAGGGAGAGGAGTGAGGATGAGGTTAGGGAGAGGAGTGATGGGGCTAGGGAGAGGAGTGAGGATGGGGTTAGGGAGAGGAGTGAGGATGAGGTTAGGGAGAGGAGCGATGGGGTTAGTTAGAGGAGCGATGGGGTTAGGGAGAGGAACGATAGGGTTAGGGAGAGGAGTGAGGATGGGGTTAGGGAGAGGAGTGAGGATGGGGTTAGGGAGAGGAGTGATGGGGTTAGGGAGAGGAGTGAGGATGGGGTTAGGGAGAGGAGTGAGGATGAGGTTAGGGAGAGGAGTGAGGATGAGGTTAGGGAGAGGAGCGATGGGGTTAGGGAGAGGAGCGATGGGGTTAGGGAGAGGAGCGATGGGGTTAGGGAGAGGAGTGATGGGGTTAGGGAGAGGAGTGATGAAGTTAGGGAGAGGAGTGATGGGGTTAGGGAGAGGAGTGAGGATGGGGTTAGGGAGAGGAGTGAGGATGGGGTTAGGGAGAGGCGTGAGGATGAGGTTAGGGAGAGGAGTGATGGGGTCAGGGAGAGGAGTGATGGGGTTAGGGAGAGGAGTGAGGATGAGGTTAGAGAGAGGAGTGAGGATGAGGTTAGGGAGAGGAGTGAGGAGGAGGTTAGGGAGAGGAGTGAGGAGGAGGTTAGGGAGAGGAGTGAGGAGGAGGTTAGGGAGAGGAGCGGTGGGGTTAGGGAGAGGAGCGGTGGGGTTAGGGAGAGGAGCGGTGGGGTTAGGGAGAGGAGTGAGGATGAGGTTAGGGAGAGGAGTGATGAGGTTTGGGAGAGGAGCGATGGGGTTAGGGAGAGGAGCGATGGGGTTAGGGAGAGGAGCGATGGGGTTAGGGAGAGGAGTGAGGATGAGGTTAGGGAGAGGAGCGATGGTGTTAGTTAGAGGAGCGATGGGGTTAGGGAGAGGAGCAATGGGGTTAGGGAGAGGAACGATGGGGTTAGGGAGAGGAGAATGGGGTTAGGGAGAGGAGTGAGGATGGGGTTAGGGAGAGGAGTGAGGATGAGGTTAGGGAGAGGAGCGATGGGGTTAGGGAGAGGAGCGATGGGGTTAGGGAGAGGAGTGATGGGGTTAGGGAGAGGAGTGATGGGGTTAGGGAGAGGAGTGATGGGGTTAGGGAGAGGAGTGATGAAGTTAGGGAGAGGAGTGATGGGGTTAGGGAGAGGAGCGATGGGGTTAGGGAGAGGAGTGAGGATGGGGTTAGGGAGAGGAGTGAGGATGAGGTTAGGGAGAGCAGTGATGGGGTCAGGGAGAGGAGTGATGGGGTTAGGGAGAGGAGTGAGGATGAGGTTAGGGAGAAGAGTGAGGATGGGGTTAGGGAGAGCAGTGAGGATGAGGTTAGGGAGAGGAGCGATGGGGTTAGTTAGAGGAGCGATGGGGTTAGGGAGAGGAGCAATGGGGTTAGGGAGAGGAGCAATGGGGTTAGGGAGAGGAACGTTAGGGAGAGGAGTGAGGATGGGGTTAGGGAGAGGAGTGAGGATGGGGTTAGGGAGAGGAGTGAGGATGGAGTTAGGGAGAGGAGTGATGGGGTCAGGGAGAGGAGTGATGGGGTTAGGGAGAGGAGTGAGGATGAGGTTAGGGAGAGGAGTGAGGATGGGATTAGGGAGAGGAGTGAGGATGAGGTTAGGGAGAGGAGCGTTGGGGTTAGGGAGAGGAGTGAGGATGAGGTTAGGGAGACGAGTGATGGGGTTAGGGAGAGGAGTGATGAGGTTAGGGAGAGGAGTGATGGGGTTAGGGAGAGGAGTGAGGATGGGGTTAGGGAGAGGAGTGAGAATGGGGTTAGGGAGAGGAGTGAGGATGAGGTTAGGGAGAGGAGCGATGGGGTTAGTTAGAGGAGCGATGGGGTTAGGGAGAGGAGCAATGGGGTTAGGGAGAGGAACGATAGGGTTAGGGAGAGGAGTGAGGATGGGGTTAGGGAGAGGAGTGAGGATGGGGTTAGGGAGAGGAGTGAGGATGGGGTTAGGGAGAGGAGTGAGGATGGGGTTAGGGAGAGGAGTGAGGATGGGGTTAGGGAGAGGAGTGAGGAAGGGGTTAGGGAGAGGAGTGAGGATGGGGTTAGGGAGAGGAGTGATGGGGTTAGGGAGAGGAGTGAGGATGGGGTTAGGGAGAGGAGTGAGGATGGGGTTAGGGAGAGGAGTGAGGATGAGGTTAGGGAGAGGAGCGAGGATGAGGTTAGGGAGAGGAGCGATGGGGTTAGAGAGAGGAGTGATGCGGTTAGGGAGAGGAGTGATGCGGTTAGGGAGAGGAGTGATGAGGTTAGGGAGAGGAGTGAGGATGAGGTTAGGGAGAGGAGTGAGGATGAGGTTAGGGAGAGGAGTGAGGATGAGGTTAGGGAGAGGAGTGAGGATGAGGTTAGGGAGAGGAGTGAGGATGAGGTTAGGGAGAGGAGTGATGATGAGGGTAGGGAGAGGAGTGGTGGGGTTAGGGAGAGGAGCAATGGGGTTAGGGAGAGGAGTGTGGATGAGGTTAGGGAGAGGAGTGAGGATGGGGTTAGGGAGAGGAGTGAGGATTAGGTTAGGGAGAGGAGTGATGGGGTCAGGGAGAGGAGTGATGGGGTTAGGGAGAGGAGTGAGGATGGGGTTAGGGAGAGGAGTGAGGATGGGGTTAGGGAGAGGAGTGAGGATGAGGTTAGGGAGAGGAGTGATGGGGTTAGGGAGAGGAGTGAGGATGAGGTTAGGGAGAGGAGTGAGGATGGGGTTAGGGAGAGGAGTGAGGATGAGGTTAGGGAGAGGAGCGTTGGGGTTAGGGAGAGGAGCGATGGGGTTAGGGAGAGGAGTGAGGATGAGGTTAGGGAGACGAGTGATGGGGTTAGGGAGAGGAGTGATGAGGTTAGGGAGAGGAGTGATGAGGTTAGGGAGAGGAGTGATGGGGTTAGGGAGAGGAGTGAGGATGGGGTTAGGGAGAGGAGCGATGGGGTTAGTTAGAGGAGCGATGGGGTTAGGGAGAGGAGCGATGGGGTTAGGGAGAGGAACGATAGGGTTAGGGAGAGGAACGATAGGGTTAGGGAGAGGAGTGAGGATGGGGTTAGGGAGAGGAGTGAGGATGGGGTTAGGGAGAGGAGTGAGGATGGGGTTAGGGAGAGGAGTGAGGATGGGGTTAGGGAGAGGAGTGAGGATGGGGTTAGGGAGAGGAGTGAGGATGAGGTTAGGGAGAGGAGCGATGGGGTTAGGGAGAGGAGTGATGAGGTTAGGGAGAGGAGTGATGAGGTTAGGGAGAGGAGTGATGGGGTTAGGGAGAGGAGTGATGGGGTTAGGGAGAGGAGTGAGGATGAGGTTAGGGAGAGGAGTGAGGATGAGGTTAGGGAGAGGAGTGAGGATGAGGTTAGGGAGAGGAGTGAGGATGAGGTTAGGGAGAGGAGTGAGGATGAGGTTAGGGAGAGGAGTGATGGGGTTAGGGAGAGGAGTGAGGGTGGGGTTAGGGAGAGGAGCAATGGGGTTAGGGAGAGGAGTGTGGATGAGGTTAGGGAGAGGAGTGAGGATGGGGTTAGGGAGAGGAGTGAGGATGGGGTTAGGGAGAGGAGTGAGGATTAGGTTAGGGAGAGGAGTGATGGGGTCAGGGAGAGGAGTGATGGGGTTAGGGAGAGGAGTGAGGATGGGGTTAGGGAGAGGAGTGAGGATGGGGTTAGGGAGAGGAGTGAGGATGAGGTTAGGGAGAGGAGTGATGGGGATAGGGAGAGGAGTGATGGGGTTAGAGAAAGGAGTGATGGGGTTATGGGGAGGAGTGATGGGGTTAGGGGGAGGAGTGATGGGGTTAGGGGGAGGAGTGATGGGGTTAGGGAGAGGAGTGAGGATGAGATTAGGGAGAGGAGTGAGGATGAGGTTAGGGAGAGGAGTGAGGATGAGGTTAGGGAGAGGAGTGAGGATGGGGTTAGGGAGAGGAGTGATGGGGTTAGGGAGAGGAGTGAGGATGAGGTTAGGGAGAGGAGTGAGGATGAGGTTAGGGAGAGGAGTGAGGATGAGGTTAGGGAGAGGAGTGAGGATGAGGTTAGGGAGAGGAGTGAGGATGAGGTTAGGGAGAGGAGTGAGGATGCGGTTATGGAGAGGAGTGAGGATGCGGTTATGGAGAGGAGTGAGGATTAGGTTAGGGAGAGGAGTGAGGATGAGGTTAGGGAGAGGAGTGAGGATGAGGTTAGGGAGAGGAGTGAGGATGAGGTTAGGGAGAGGAGTGAGGATGAGGTTAGGGAGAGGAGTGAGGATGAGGTTAGGGAGAGGAGTGAGGATGAGGTTAGGGAGAGGAGTGGTAAGGTTAGGGAGAGGAGTGATGGGGTTAGGGAGAGGAGTGATGGGGTTAGGGAGAGGAGTTATGGGGTTAGGGAGAGGAGTGAGGATGAGGTTAGGAGAGGAGTGATGGGGTTAGGGAGAGGAGTGAGGATGAGGTTAGGGAGAGGAGTGAGGATGAGGTTAGGGAGAGGAGTGAGGTTGAGGTTAGGGAGAGGAGTGATGGGGTTAGGGAGAGGAGTGATGGGGTTAGGGAGAGGAGTGATGAGGTTGGAGAGAGGAGTGATGGGGTTAGGGAGAGGAGTGAGGATGAGGTTAGAGAGAGGAGTGAGGATGAGGTTAGGGAGAGGAGTGAGGAGGAGGTTAGGGAGAGGAGTGAGGAGGAGGTTAGGGAGAGGAGTGAGGAGGAGGTTAGGGAGAGGAGCGGTGGGGTTAGGGAGAGGAGCGGTGGGGTTAGGGAGAGGAGCGGTGGGGTTAGGGAGAGGAGTGTGGATGAGGTTAGGGAGAGGAGTGATGAGGTTTGGGAGAGGAGCGATGGGGTTAGGGAGAGGAGCGATGGGGTTAGGGAGAGGAGCGATGGGGTTAGGGAGAGGAGTGAGGATGGTGTTAGTTAGAGGAGCGATGGTGTTAGTTAGAGGAGCGATGGGGTTAGGGAGAGGAGCAATGGGGTTAGGGAGAGGAACGATGGGGTTAGGGAGAGGAGAATGGGGTTAGGGAGAGGAGTGAGGATGGGGTTAGGGAGAGGAGTGAGGATGAGGTTAGGGAGAGGAGCGATGGGGTTAGGGAGAGGAGCGATGGGGTTAGGGAGAGGAGTGATGGGGTTAGGGAGAGGAGTGATGGGGTTAGGGAGAGGAGTGATGGGGTTAGGGAGAGGAGTGATGAAGTTAGGGAGAGGAGTGATGGGGTTAGGGAGAGGAGCGATGGGGTTAGGGAGAGGAGTGAGGATGGGGTTAGGGAGAGGAGTGAGGATGAGGTTAGGGAGAGCAGTGATGGGGTCAGGGAGAGGAGTGATGGGGTTAGGGAGAGGAGTGAGGATGAGGTTAGGGAGAAGAGTGAGGATGGGGTTAGGGAGAGCAGTGAGGATGAGGTTAGGGAGAGGAGCGATGGGGTTAGTTAGAGGAGCGATGGGGTTAGGGAGAGGAGCAATGGGGTTAGGGAGAGGAGCAATGGGGTTAGGGAGAGGAACGTTAGGGAGAGGAGTGAGGATGGGGTTAGGGAGAGGAGTGAGGATGGAGTTAGGGAGAGGAGTGATGGGGTCAGGGAGAGGAGTGATGGGGTTAGGGAGAGGAGTGAGGATGAGGTTAGGGAGAGGAGTGAGGATGGGATTAGGGAGAGGAGTGAGGATGAGGTTAGGGAGAGGAGCGTTGGGGTTAGGGAGAGGAGTGAGGATGAGGTTAGGGAGACGAGTGATGGGGTTAGGGAGAGGAGTGATGAGGTTAGGGAGAGGAGTGATGGGGTTAGGGAGAGGAGTGAGGATGGGGTTAGGGAGAGGAGTGAGGATGGGGTTAGGGAGAGGAGTGAGGATGAGGTTAGGGAGAGGAGCGATGGGGTTAGTTAGAGGAGCGATGGGGTTAGGGAGAGGAGCAATGGGGTTAGGGAGAGGAACGATAGGGTTAGGGAGAGGAGTGAGGATGGGGTTAGGGAGAGGAGTGAGGATGGGGTTAGGGAGAGGAGTGAGGATGGGGTTAGGGAGAGGAGGGAGGATGGGGTTAGGGAGAGGAGTGATGGGGTTAGGGAGAGGAGTGAGGATGGGGTTAGGGAGAGGAGTGAGGATGGGGTTAGGGAGAGGAGTGAGGATGGGGTTAGGGAGAGGAGTGAGGATGAGGTTAGGGAGAGGAGCGAGGATGAGGTTAGGGAGAGGAGCGATGGGGTTAGAGAGAGGAGTGATGCGGTTAGGGAGAGGAGTGATGAGGTTAGGGAGAGGAGTGAGGATGAGGTTAGGGAGAGGAGTGAGGATGAGGTTAGGGAGAGGAGTGAGGATGAGGTTAGGGAGAGGAGTGAGGATGAGGTTAGGGAGAGGAGTGAGGATGAGGTTAGGGAGAGGAGTGAGGATGAGGTTAGGGAGAGGAGTGATGATGAGGTTAGGGAGAGGAGTGGTGGGGTTAGGGAGAGGAGCAATGGGGTTAGGGAGAGGAGTGTGGATGAGGTTAGGGAGAGGAGTGAGGATGGGGTTAGGGAGAGGAGTGAGGATTAGGTTAGGGAGAGGAGTGATGGGGTCAGGGAGAGGAGTGATGGGGTTAGGGAGAGGAGTGAGGATGGGGTTAGGGAGAGGAGTGAGGATGGGGTTAGGGAGAGGAGTGAGGATGAGGTTAGGGAGAGGAGTGATGGGGTTAGGGAGAGGAGTGAGGATGAGGTTAGGGAGAGGAGTGAGGATGGGGTTAGGGAGAGGAGTGAGGATGAGGTTAGGGAGAGGAGCGTTGGGGTTAGGGAGAGGAGCGATGGGGTTAGGGAGAGGAGTGAGGATGAGGTTAGGGAGACGAGTGATGGGGTTAGGGAGAGGAGTGATGAGGTTAGGGAGAGGAGTGATGGGGTTAGGGAGAGGAGTGAGGATGGGGTTAGGGAGAGGAGTGAGGATGAGGTTAGGGAGAGGAGCGATGGGGTTAGTTAGAGGAGCGATGGGGTTAGGGAGAGGAGCAATGGGGTTAGGGAGAGGAACGATAGGGTTAGGGAGAGGAGTGAGGATGGGGTTAGGGAGAGGAGTGAGGATGGGGTTAGGGAGAGGAGTGAGGATGGGGTTAGGGAGAGGAGTGAGGATGGGGTTAGGGAGAGGAGTGAGGATGGGGTTAGGGAGAGGAGTGAGGATGGGGTTAGGGAGAGGAGTGAGGATGGGGTTAGGGAGAGGAGTGTGGATGAGGTTAGGGAGAGGAGCGATGGGGTTAGGGAGAGGAGTGATGAGGTTAGGGAGAGGAGTGATGAGGTTAGGGAGAGGAGTGATGGGGTTAGGGAGAGGAGTGATGGGGTTAGGGAGAGGAGTGAGGATGAGGTTAGGGAGAGGAGTGAGGATGAGGTTAGGGAGAGGAGTGAGGATGAGGTTAGGGAGAGGAGTGAGGATGAGGTTAGGGAGAGGAGTGAGGATGAGGTGAGGGAGAGGAGTGAGGATGAGGTTAGGGAGAGGAGTGATGGGGTTAGGCAGCGGAGTCAGGGTGGGGTTAGGGAGAGGAGCAATGGGGTTAGGGAGAGGAGTGTGGATGAGGTTAGGGAGAGGAGTGTGGATGAGGTTAGGGAGAGGAGTGAGGATGGGGTTAGGGAGAGGAGTGAGGATGGGGTTAGGGAGAGGAGTGAGGATTAGGTTAGGGAGAGGAGTGATGGGGTCAGGGAGAGGAGTGATGGGGTTAGGGAGAGGAGTGAGGATGAGATTAGGGAGAGGAGTGAGGATGGGGTTAGGGAGAGGAGTGAGGATGAGGTTAGGGAGAGGAGTGATGGGGTTAGGGAGAGGAGTGATGGGGTTAGAGAAAGGAGTGATGGGGTTATGGGGAGGAGTGATGGGGTTAGGGGGAGGAGTGATGGGGTTAGGGGGAGGAGTGATGGGGTTAGGGAGAGGAGTGAGGATGAGATTAGGGAGAGGAGTGAGGATGAGGTTAGGGAGAGGAGTGAGGATGAGGTTAGGGAGAGGAGTGAGGATGGGGTTAGGGAGAGGAGTGATGGGGTTAGGGAGAGGAGTGATGATGAGGTTAGGGAGAGGAGTGAGGATGAGGTTAGGGAGAGGAGTGAGGATGAGGTTAGGGAGAGGAGTGAGGATGAGGTTAGGGAGAGGAGTGAGGATGAGGTTAGGGAGAGGAGTGAGGATGCGGTTATGGAGAGGAGTGAGGATGCGGTTATGGAGAGGAGTGAGGATTAGGTTAGGGAGAGGAGTGAGGATGAGGTTAGGGAGAGGAGTGAGGATGAGGTTAGGGAGAGGAGTGAGGATGAGGTTAGGGAGAGGAGTGAGGATGAGGTTAGGGAGAGGAGTGAGGATGAGGTTAGGGAGAGGAGTGAGGATGAGGTTAGGGAGAGGAGTGGTAAGGTTAGGGAGAGGAGTGATGGGGTTAGGGAGAGGAGTGATGGGGTTAGGGAGAGGAGTTATGGGGTTAGGGAGAGGAGTGAGGATGAGGTTAGGAGAGGAGTGATGGGGTTAGGGAGAGGAGTGAGGATGAGGTTAGGGAGAGGAGTGAGGATGAGGTTAGGGAGAGGAGTGAGGTTGAGGTTAGGGAGAGGAGTGATGGGGTTAGGGAGAGGAGTGATGGGGTTAGGGAGAGGAGTGATGAGGTTGGAGAGAGGAGTGATGGGGTTAGGGAGAGGAGTGAGGATGAGGTTAGGGAGAGGAGTGATGGGGTTAGGGAGAGGAGTGATGGGGTTAGGGAGAGGAGTGAGGATGAGGTTAGGGAGAGGAGTGAGGATGAGGTTAGGGAGAGGAGTGAGGATGAGGTTAGGGAGAGGAGTGATGGGGTTAGGGAGAGGAGTGATTGGGTTAGGGAGAGGAGTGATGAGGTTGGGGAGGGGAGTGATGGGGTTAGGGAGAGGAGTGATGAGGTTAGGGAGAGGAGTGATGGGGTTAGGGAGAGGCGTGAGGATGAGGTTAGGGAGAGGAGTGAGGATGAGGTTAGGGAGAGGAGTGAGGATGAGGTTAGGGAGAGGAGTGAGGATGAGGTTAGGGAGAGGAGTGAGGATGAGGTTAGGGAGAGGAGTGATGGGCTTAGGGAGAGGAGTGAGGATGAGGTTAGGGAGAGGAGTGATGGGGTTAGGGAGAGGAGTGATGAGGTTAGGGAGAGGAGTGATGGGGTTAGGGAGAGGAGTGATGGGGTTAGAGAGAGGAGTGAGGAGGAGGTTAGGGAGAGGAGTGAGGATGAGGTTAGGGAGAGGAGCGGTGGGGTTAGGTTGAGGAGCGGTGGGGTTAGGGAGAGGAGTGATGGGGTTAGGAAGAGGAGTGAGGATGAGGTTAGGGAGAGGAGTGATGGGGTTAGGGAGAGGAGTGAGGAGAAGGTTAGGGAGAGGAGTGAGGATGAGGTTAGGGAGAGGAGCGATGGGGTTAGGGAGAGGAGCGATGGGGTTAGGGAGAGGAGTGAGGATGAGGTTAGGGAGAGGAGTGATGGGGTTAGGGAGAGGAGTAATGAGGTTAGGGAGAGGAGTAATGAGGTTAGGGAGAGGAGTGATGGGGTTAGGGAGAGGAGTGAGGATGGGGTTAGGGAGAGGAGTGAGGATGGGGTTAGGGAGAGGAGTGAGGATGGGGTTAGGGAGAGGAGTGAGGATGGGGTTAGGGAGAGGAGCGAGGATGAGGTTATGGAGAGGAGCGATGGGGTTAGGGAGAGGAGCAATGGGGTTAGGGAGAGGAACGATAGGGTTAGGGAGAGGAGTGATGAAGTTAGGGAGAGGAGTGAGGATGAGGTTAGGGAGAGGAGCGATGGGGTTAGGGAGAGGAGCGATGGGGTTAGAGAGAGGAGTGATGAGGTTAGGGAGAGGAGTGATGAGGTTAGGGAGAGGAGTGATGGGGTTAGGGAGAGGAGTGATGAGGTTAGGGAGAGGAGTGATGAGGTTAGGGAGAGGAGTGATGGGGTTAGGGAGAGGAGTGATGGGGTTAGGGAGAGGAGTGATGGGGTTAGGGAGAGGAGTGATGGGGTTAGGGAGAGGAGTGAGGATGAGGTTAGGGAGAGGAGTGAGGATGAGGTTAGGGAGAGGAGTGAGGATGAGGTTAGGGAGAGGAGTGATGGGGTTAGGGAGAGGAGTGATGGGTTGGGGAGAGGAGTGATGGGTTGGGGAGAGGAGTGATGAGGTTAGGGAGAGGAGTGATGGGGTTAGGGAGAGGAGTGAGGATGAGGTTAGGGAGAGGAGCGATGGGGTTAGGGAGAGGAGCGATGGGGTTAGGGAGAGGAGCGATGAGGTTAGGGAGAGGAGCGATGAGGTTAGGGAGAGGAGTGATGAGGTTAGGGAGAGGAGTGAGGATGAGGTTAGGGAGAGGAGTGAGGATGAGGTTAGGGAGAGGAGTGAGGATGAGGTTAGCGAGAGGAGCGATGGGGTTAGGGAGAGGAGCGATGGGGTTAGGGAGAGGAGCGATGGGGTTAGGGAGAGGAGTGATGAGGTTAGGGAGAGGAGTGATGGGGTTAGGGAGAGGAGTGAGGATGAGGTTAGGGAGAGGAGTGATGGGGTTAGGGAGAGGAATTGAGGATGGGGTTAGGGAGAGGAGTGAGGATGAGGTTAGGGAGAGGAGCGATGGGGTTAGGGAGAGGAGTGATGGGGTTAGAGAGAGGAGTGATGAGGTTAGGGAGAGGAGTGATGAGGTTAGGGAGAGGAGTGATGGGGTTAGGGAGAGGAGTGATGAGGTTAGGGAGAGGAGTGATGAGGTTAGGGAGAGGAGTGATGAGGTTAGGGAGAGGAGTGATGGGGTTAGGGAGAGGAGTGATGGGGTTAGGGAGAGGAGTGATGGGGTTAGGGAGAGGAGTGAGGATGAGGTTAGGGAGAGGAGTGAGGATGAGGTTAGGGAGAGGAGTGAGGATGAGGTTAGGGAGAGGAGTGATGGGGTTAGGGAGAGGAGTGATGGGTTGGGGAGAGGAGTGATGGGTTGGGGAGAGGAGTGATGAGGTTAGGGAGAGGAGTGATGGGGTTAGGGAGAGGAGTGAGGATGAGGTTAGGGAGAGGAGCGATGGGGTTAGGGAGAGGAGCGATGGGGTTAGGGAGAGGAGCGATGAGGTTAGGGAGAGGAGCGATGAGGTTAGGGAGAGGAGTGATGAGGTTAGGGAGAGGAGTGAGGATGAGGTTAGGGAGAGGAGTGAGGATGAGGTTAGGGAGAGGAGTGAGGATGAGGTTAGCGAGAGGAGCGATGGGGTTAGGGAGAGGAGCGATGGGGTTAGGGAGAGGAGCGATGGGGTTAGGGAGAGGAGTGATGAGGTTAGGGAGAGGAGTGATGGGGTTAGGGAGAGGAGTGAGGATGAGGTTAGGGAGAGGAGTGATGGGGTTAGGGAGAGGAATTGAGGATGGGGTTAGGGAGAGGAGTGAGGATGAGGTTAGGGAGAGGAGTGAGGATGAGGTTAGGGAGAGGAGTGAGGATGAGGTTAGGGAGAGGAGTGATGGGGTTAGGGAGAGGAGTGAGGATGAGGTTAGGGAGAGGAGTGATGGGGTTAGAGGGAGGAGTGATGGGGTTATGGGGAGGAGTGATGGGGTTATGGGGAGGAGTGATGGGGTTATGGGGAGGAGTGATGGGGTTAGGGAGAGGAGGGATGGGGTTAGGGAGAGGAGTGAGGATGAGGTTAGGGAGATGAGTGAGGATGAGGTTAGGGAGAGGAGTGAGGATGAGGTTAGGGAGAGGAGTGAGGATGAGGTTAGGGAGAGGAGTGAGGATGAGGTTAGGGAGAGGAGTGATGGGGTTAGGGAGAGGAGTGATGATGAGGTTAGGGAGAGGAGTGAGGATGAGGTTAGGGAGAGGAGTGAGGATGAGGTTAGGGAGAGGAGTGAGGATGAGGTTAGAGAGAGGAGTGAGGATGCGGTTAGGGAGAGGAGTGAGGATGCGGTTAGGGAGAGGAGTGAGGATGAGGTTAGGGAGAGGAGTGAGGATGAGGTTAGGGAGCGGTTATGGAGAGGAGTGAGGATGAGGTTAGGGAGAGGAGTGAGGATGAGGTTAGGGAGAGGAGTGATGGGGTTAGGGAGAGGAGTGAGGATGAGGTTAGGGAGAGGAGTGAGGATGAGGTTAGGGAGAGGAGTGAGGATGAGGTTAGGGAGAGGAGTGAGGATGCGGTTATGGAGAGGAGTGAGGATGAGGTTAGGGAGAGGAGTGAGGATGAGGTTAGGGAGAGGAGTGAGGATGAGGTTAGGGAGAGGAGTGAGGATGAGGTTAGGGAGAGGAGTGATGGGGTTAGAGAGAGGAGTGAGGATGAGGTTAGGGAGAGGAGTGGTAAGGTTAGGGAGAGGAGTGATGGGGTTAGGGAGAGGAGTGATGGGGTTAGGGAGAGGAGTTATGGGGTTAGGGAGAGGAGTGAGGATGAGGGTAGGAGAGGAGTGATGGGGTTAGGGAGAGGAGTGAGGATGAGGTTAGGGAGAGGAGTGAGGATGAGGTTAGGGAGAGGAGTGATGGGGTTAGGGAGAGCAGTAATGGGGTTAGGGAGAGGAGTGATGGGGTTAGGGAGAGGAGTGATGGGGTTAGGGAGAGGAGTGATGGGGTTAGGGAGAGGAGTGAGGATGAGGTTAGGGAGAGGAGTGAGGATTAGGTTAGGGAGAGGAGTGAGGATGAGGTTAGGGAGAGGAGTGATGGGGTTAGGGAGAGGAGTGAGGATGAGGTTAGGGAGAGGAGTGAGGATGAGGTTAGGGAGAGGAGTGAGGATGAGGTTAGGGTGAGGATGAGGTTAGGGCGAGGAGTGAGGATGCGGTTATGGAGAGGAGTGAGGATGCGGTTATGGAGAGGAGTGAGGATGAGGTTAGGGAGAGGAGTGAGGATGAGGTTAGGGAGAGGAGTGAGGATGAGGTTAGGGAGAGGAGTGATGGGGTTAGAGAGAGGAGTGAGGATGAGGTTAGGGAGAGGAGTGGTAAGGTTAGGGAGAGGAGTGATGGGGTTAGGGAGAGGAGTGATGGGGTTAGGGAGAGGAGTTATGGGGTTAGGGAGAGGAGTGAGGATGAGGGTAGGAGAGGAGTGATGGGGTTAGGGAGAGGAGTGAGGATGAGGTTAGGGAGAGGAGTGAGGATGAGGTTAGGGAGAGGAGTGAGGATGTGGTTAGGGAGAGGAGTGAGGATGCGGTTAGGGAGAGGAGTGAGGATGAGGTTAGGGAGAGGAGTGAGGATGAGGTTAGGGAGCGGTTATGGAGAGGAGTGAGGATGAGGTTAGGGAGAGGAGTGAGGATGAGGTTAGGGAGAGGAGTGATGGGGTTAGGGAGAGGAGTGAGGATGAGGTTAGGGAGAGGAGTGAGGATGAGGTTAGGGAGAGGGGTGAGGATGAGGTTAGGGAGAGGAGTGAGGATGCGGTTATGGAGAGGAGTGAGGATGAGGTTAGGGAGAGGAGTGAGGATGAGGTTAGGGAGAGGAGTGAGGATGAGGTTAGGGAGAGGAGTGAGGATGAGGTTAGGGAGAGGAGTGATGGGGTTAGAGAGAGGAGTGAGGATGAGGTTAGGGAGAGGAGTGGTAAGGTTAGGGAGAGGAGTGATGGGGTTAGGGAGAGGAGTGATGGGGTTAGGGAGAGGAGTTATGGGGTTAGGGAGAGGAGTGAGGATGAGGGTAGGAGAGGAGTGAGGATGAGGTTAGGGAGAGGAGTGAGGATGAGGTTAGGGAGAGGAGTGATGGGGTTAGGGAGAGGAGTGAGGATGAGGTTAGGGTGAGGATGAGGTTAGGGAGAGGAGTGAGGATGCGGTTATGGAGAGGAGTGATGATGAGTGAGGATAAGGTTAGGGAGAGGAGTGAGGATGAGGTTAGGGAGAGGAGTGAGGATGAGGTTAGGGAGAGGAGTGAGGATGCGGTTATGGAGAGGAGTGAGGATGAGGTTAGGGAGAGGAGTGAGGATGAGGTTAGGGAGAGGAGTGAGGATGAGGTTAGGGAGAGGAGTGAGGATGAGGTTAGGGAGAGGAGTGATGGGGTTAGAGAGAGGAGTGAGGATGAGGTTAGGGAGAGGAGTGGTAAGGTTAGGGAGAGGAGTGATGGGGTTAGGGAGAGGAGTGATGGGGTTAGGGAGAGGAGTTATGGGGTTAGGGAGAGGAGTGAGGATGAGGGTAGGAGAGGAGTGATGGGGTTAGGGAGAGGAGTGAGGATGAGGTTAGGGAGAGGAGTGAGGATGAGGTTAGGGAGAGGAGTGATGGGGTTAGGGAGAGCAGTAATGGGGTTAGGGAGAGGAGTGATGGGGTTAGGGAGAGGAGTGATGGGGTTAGGGAGAGGAGTGATGGGGTTAGGGAGAGGAGTGAGGATGAGGTTAGGGAGAGGCGTGAGGATTAGGTTAGGGAGAGGAGTGAGGATGAGGTTAGGGAGAGGAGTGATGGGGTTAGGGAGAGGAGTGAGGATGAGGTTAGGGAGAGGAGTGAGGATGAGGTTAGGGAGAGGAGTGAGGATGAGGTTAGGGTGAGGATGAGGTTAGGGAGAGGAGTGAGGATGCGGTTATGGAGAGGAGTGAGGATGAGGTTAGGGAGAGGAGTGAGGATGAGGTTAGGGAGAGGAGTGAGGATGAGGTTAGGGAGAGGAGTGAGGATGAGGTTAGGGAGAGGAGTGATGGGGTTAGAGAGAGGAGTGAGGATGAGGTTAGGGAGAGGAGTGGTAAGGTTAGGGAGAGGAGTGATGGGGTTAGGGAGAGGAGTGATGGGGTTAGGGAGAGGAGTTATGGGGTTAGGGAGAGGAGTGAGGATGAGGGTAGGAGAGGAGTGATGGGGTTAGGGAGAGGAGTGAGGATGAGGTTAGGGAGAGGAGTGAGGATGAGGTTAGGGAGAGGAGTGAGGATGTGGTTAGGGAGAGGAGTGAGGATGCGGTTAGGGAGAGGAGTGAGGATGAGGTTAGGGAGAGGAGTGAGGATGAGGTTAGGGAGCGGTTATGGAGAGGAGTGAGGATGAGGTTATGGAGAGGAGTGAGGATGAGGTTAGGGAGAGGAGTGAGGATGAGGTTAGGGAGAGGAGTGATGGGGTTAGGGAGAGGAGTGAGGATGAGGTTAGGGAGAGGAGTGAGGATGAGGTTAGGGAGAGGGGTGAGGATGAGGTTAGGGAGAGGAGTGAGGATGCGGTTATGGAGAGGAGTGAGGATGAGGTTAGGGAGAGGAGTGAGGATGAGGTTAGGGAGAGGAGTGAGGATGAGGTTAGGGAGAGGAGTGAGGATGAGGTTAGGGAGAGGAGTGATGGGGTTAGAGAGAGGAGTGAGGATGAGGTTAGGGAGAGGAGTGGTAAGGTTAGGGAGAGGAGTGATGGGGTTAGGGAGAGGAGTGATGGGGTTAGGGAGAGGAGTTATGGGGTTAGGGAGAGGAGTGAGGATGAGGGTAGGAGAGGAGTGAGGATGAGGTTAGGGAGAGGAGTGAGGATGAGGTTAGGGAGAGGAGTGATGGGGTTAGGGAGAGGAGTGAGGATGAGGTTAGGGAGAGGAGTGAGGATGAGGTTAGGGTGAGGATGAGGTTAGGGAGAGGAGTGAGGATGCGGTTATGGAGAGGAGTGATGATGAGTGAGGATAAGGTTAGGGAGAGGAGTGAGGATGAGGTTAGGGAGAGGAGTGAGGATGAGGTTAGGGAGAGGAGTGATGGGGTTAGAGAGAGGAGTGAGGATGAGGTTAGGGAGAGGAGTGGTAAGGTTAGGGAGAGGAGTGATGGGGTTAGGGAGAGGAGTTATGGGGTTAGGGAGAGGAGTGAGGATGAGGGTAGGAGAGGAGTGATGGGGTTAGGGAGAGGAGTGAGGATGAGGTTAGGGAGAGGAGTGAGGATGAGGTTAGGGAGAGGAGTGAGGATGAGGTTAGGGAGAGGAGTGAGGATGAGGTTAGGGAGAGGAGTGATGGGGTTAGAGAGAGGAGTGAGGATGAGGTTAGGGAGAGGAGTGGTAAGGTTAGGGAGAGGAGTGATGGGGTTAGGGAGAGGAGTTATGGGGTTAGGGAGAGGAGTGAGGATGAGGGTAGGAGAGGAGTGATGGGGTTAGGGAGAGGAGTGAGGATGAGGTTAGGGAGAGGAGTGAGGATGAGGTTAGGGAGAGGAGTGATGGGGTTAGGGAGAGCAGTAATGGGGTTAGGGAGAGGAGTGATGGGGTTAGGGAGAGGAGTGATGGGGTTAGGGAGAGGAGTGATGGGGTTAGGGAGAGGAGTGAGGATGAGGTTAGGGAGAGGAGTGAGGATTAGGTTAGGGAGAGGAGTGAGGATGAGGTTAGGGAGAGGAGTGATGGGGTTAGGGAGAGGAGTGAGGATGAGGTTAGGGAGAGGAGTGAGGATGAGGTTAGGGTGAGGATGAGGTTAGGGAGAGGAGTGAGGATGCGGTTATGGAGAGGAGTGAGGATGAGGTTAGGGAGAGGAGTGAGGATGAGGTTAGGGAGAGGAGTGAGGATGAGGTTAGGGAGAGGAGTGAGGATGAGGTTAGGGAGAGGAGTGATGGGGTTAGAGAGAGGAGTGAGGATGAGGTTAGGGAGAGGAGTGGTAAGGTTAGGGAGAGGAGTGATGGGGTTAGGGAGAGGAGTGATGGGGTTAGGGAGAGGAGTTATGGGGTTAGGGAGAGGAGTGAGGATGAGGGTAGGAAAGGAGTGATGGGGTTAGGGAGAGGAGTGAGGATGAGGTTAGGGAGAGGAGTGAGGATGAGGTTAGGGAGAGGAGTGAGGATGAGGTTAGGGAGAGGAGTGAGGATGAGGTTAGGGTGAGGATGAGGTTAGGGAGAGGAGTGAGGATGCGGTTATGGAGAGGAGTGAGGATGAGGTTAGGGAGAGGAGTGAGGATGAGGTTAGGGAGAGGAGTGAGGATGAGGTTAGGGAGAGGAGTGAGGATGAGGTTAGGGAGAGGAGTGATGGGGTTAGAGAGAGGAGTGAGGATGAGGTTAGGGAGAGGAGTGGTAAGGTTAGGGAGAGGAGTGATGGGGTTAGGGAGAGGAGTGATGGGGTTAGGGAGAGGAGTTATGGGGTTAGGGAGAGGAGTGAGGATGAGGGTAGGAGAGGAGTGATGGGGTTAGGGAGAGGAGTGAGGATGAGGTTAGGGAGAGGAGTGAGGATGAGGTTAGGGAGAGGAGTGAGGATGTGGTTAGGGAGAGGAGTGAGGATGCGGTTAGGGAGAGGAGTGAGGATGAGGTTAGGGAGAGGAGTGAGGATGAGGTTAGGGAGCGGTTATGGAGAGGAGTGAGGATGAGGTTATGGAGAGGAGTGAGGATGAGGTTAGGGAGAGGAGTGAGGATGAGGTTAGGGAGAGGAGTGATGGGGTTAGGGAGAGGAGTGAGGATGAGGTTAGGGAGAGGAGTGAGGATGAGGTTAGGGAGAGGGGTGAGGATGAGGTTAGGGAGAGGAGTGAGGATGCGGTTATGGAGAGGAGTGAGGATGAGGTTAGGGAGAGGAGTGAGGATGAGGTTAGGGAGAGGAGTGAGGATGAGGTTAGGGAGAGGAGTGAGGATGAGGTTAGGGAGAGGAGTGATGGGGTTAGAGAGAGGAGTGAGGATGAGGTTAGGGAGAGGAGTGGTAAGGTTAGGGAGAGGAGTGATGGGGTTAGGGAGAGGAGTGATGGGGTTAGGGAGAGGAGTTATGGGGTTAGGGAGAGGAGTGAGGATGAGGGTAGGAGAGGAGTGAGGATGAGGTTAGGGAGAGGAGTGAGGATGAGGTTAGGGAGAGGAGTGATGGGGTTAGGGAGAGGAGTGAGGATGAGGTTAGGGAGAGGAGTGAGGATGAGGTTAGGGTGAGGATGAGGTTAGGGAGAGGAGTGAGGATGCGGTTATGGAGAGGAGTGATGATGAGTGAGGATAAGGTTAGGGAGAGGAGTGAGGATGAGGTTAGGGAGAGGAGTGAGGATGAGGTTAGGGAGAGGAGTGATGGGGTTAGAGAGAGGAGTGAGGATGAGGTTAGGGAGAGGAGTGGTAAGGTTAGGGAGAGGAGTGATGGGGTTAGGGAGAGGAGTTATGGGGTTAGGGAGAGGAGTGAGGATGAGGGTAGGAGAGGAGTGATGGGGTTAGGGAGAGGAGTGAGGATGAGGTTAGGGAGAGGAGTGAGGATGAGGTTAGGGAGAGGAGTGAGGATGAGGTTAGGGAGAGGAGTGAGGATGAGGTTAGGGAGAGGAGTGATGGGGTTAGAGAGAGGAGTGAGGATGAGGTTAGGGAGAGGAGTGGTAAGGTTAGGGAGAGGAGTGATGGGGTTAGGGAGAGGAGTTATGGGGTTAGGGAGAGGAGTGAGGATGAGGGTAGGAGAGGAGTGATGGGGTTAGGGAGAGGAGTGAGGATGAGGTTAGGGAGAGGAGTGAGGATGAGGTTAGGGAGAGGAGTGATGGGGTTAGGGAGAGCAGTAATGGGGTTAGGGAGAGGAGTGATGGGGTTAGGGAGAGGAGTGATGGGGTTAGGGAGAGGAGTGATGGGGTTAGGGAGAGGAGTGAGGATGAGGTTAGGGAGAGGAGTGAGGATTAGGTTAGGGAGAGGAGTGAGGATGAGGTTAGGGAGAGGAGTGATGGGGTTAGGGAGAGGAGTGAGGATGAGGTTAGGGAGAGGAGTGAGGATGAGGTTAGGGAGAGGAGTGAGGATGAGGTTAGGGTGAGGATGAGGTTAGGGAGAGGAGTGAGGATGCGGTTATGGAGAGGAGTGAGGATGAGGTTAGGGAGAGGAGTGAGGATGAGGTTAGGGAGAGGAGTGAGGATGAGGTTAGGGAGAGGAGTGAGGATGAGGTTAGGGAGAGGAGTGATGGGGTTAGAGAGAGGAGTGAGGATGAGGGTAGGAGAGGAGTGATGGGGTTAGGGAGAGGAGTGAGGATGAGGTTAGGGAGAGGAGTGAGGATGAGGTTAGGGAGAGGAGTGAGGATGTGGTTAGGGAGAGGAGTGAGGATGCGGTTAGGGAGAGGAGTGAGGATGAGGTTAGGGAGAGGAGTGAGGATGAGGTTAGGGAGCGGTTATGGAGAGGAGTGAGGATGAGGTTAGGGAGAGGAGTGAGGATGAGGTTAGGGAGAGGAGTGATGGGGTTAGGGAGAGGAGTGAGGATGAGGTTAGGGAGAGGAGTGAGGATGAGGTTAGGGAGAGGGGTGAGGATGAGGTTAGGGAGAGGAGTGAGGATGCGGTTATGGAGAGGAGTGAGGATGAGGTTAGGGAGAGGAGTGAGGATGAGGTTAGGGAGAGGAGTGAGGATGAGGTTAGGGAGAGGAGTGAGGATGAGGTTAGGGAGAGGAGTGATGGGGTTAGAGAGAGGAGTGAGGATGAGGTTAGGGAGAGGAGTGGTAAGGTTAGGGAGAGGAGTGATGGGGTTAGGGAGAGGAGTGATGGGGTTAGGGAGAGGAGTTATGGGGTTAGGGAGAGGAGTGAGGATGAGGGTAGGAGAGGAGTGAGGATGAGGTTAGGGAGAGGAGTGAGGATGAGGTTAGGGAGAGGAGTGATGGGGTTAGGGAGAGGAGTGAGGATGAGGTTAGGGTGAGGATGAGGTTAGGGAGAGGAGTGAGGATGCGGTTATGGAGAGGAGTGATGATGAGTGAGGATAAGGTTAGGGAGAGGAGTGAGGATGAGGTTAGGGAGAGGAGTGAGGATGAGGTTAGGGAGAGGAGTGAGGATGCGGTTATGGAGAGGAGTGAGGATGAGGTTAGGGAGAGGAGTGAGGATGAGGTTAGGGAGAGGAGTGAGGATGAGGTTAGGGAGAGGAGTGAGGATGAGGTTAGGGAGAGGAGTGATGGGGTTAGAGAGAGGAGTGAGGATGAGGGTAGGAGAGGAGTGATGGGGTTAGGGAGAGGAGTGAGGATGAGGTTAGGGAGAGGAGTGAGGATGAGGTTAGGGAGAGGAGTGATGGGGTTAGGGAGAGCAGTAATGGGGTTAGGGAGAGGAGTGATGGGGTTAGGGAGAGGAGTGATGGGGTTAGGGAGAGGAGTGATGGGGTTAGGGAGAGGAGTGAGGATGAGGTTAGGGAGAGGAGTGAGGATTAGGTTAGGGAGAGGAGTGAGGATGAGGTTAGGGAGAGGAGTGATGGGGTTAGGGAGAGGAGTGAGGATGAGGTTAGGGAGAGGAGTGAGGATGAGGTTAGGGAGAGGAGTGAGGATGAGGTTAGGGTGAGGATGAGGTTAGGGAGAGGAGTGAGGATGCGGTTATGGAGAGGAGTGAGGATGAGGTTAGGGAGAGGAGTGAGGATGAGGTTAGGGAGAGGAGTGAGGATGAGGTTAGGGAGAGGAGTGAGGATGAGGTTAGGGAGAGGAGTGATGGGGTTAGAGAGAGGAGTGAGGATGAGGTTAGGGAGAGGAGTGGTAAGGTTAGGGAGAGGAGTGATGGGGTTAGGGAGAGGAGTGATGGGGTTAGGGAGAGGAGTTATGGGGTTAGGGAGAGGAGTGAGGATGAGGGTAGGAGAGGAGTGATGGGGTTAGGGAGAGGAGTGAGGATGTGGTTAGGGAGAGGAGTGAGGATGCGGTTAGGGAGAGGAGTGAGGATGAGGTTAGGGAGAGGAGTGAGGATGAGGTTAGGGAGCGGTTATGGAGAGGAGTGAGGATGAGGTTAGGGAGAGGAGTGAGGATGAGGTTAGGGAGAGGAGTGATGGGGTTAGGGAGAGGAGTGAGGATGAGGTTAGGGAGAGGAGTGAGGATGAGGTTAGGGAGAGGGGTGAGGATGAGGTTAGGGAGAGGAGTGAGGATGCGGTTATGGAGAGGAGTGAGGATGAGGTTAGGGAGAGGAGTGAGGATGAGGTTAGGGAGAGGAGTGAGGATGAGGTTAGGGAGAGGAGTGAGGATGAGGTTAGGGAGAGGAGTGATGGGGTTAGAGAGAGGAGTGAGGATGAGGTTAGGGAGAGGAGTGGTAAGGTTAGGGAGAGGAGTGATGGGGTTAGGGAGAGGAGTGATGGGGTTAGGGAGAGGAGTTATGGGGTTAGGGAGAGGAGTGAGGATGAGGGTAGGAGAGGAGTGAGGATGAGGTTAGGGAGAGGAGTGAGGATGAGGTTAGGGAGAGGAGTGATGGGGTTAGGGAGAGGAGTGAGGATGAGGTTAGGGTGAGGATGAGGTTAGGGAGAGGAGTGAGGATGCGGTTATGGAGAGGAGTGATGATGAGTGAGGATAAGGTTAGGGAGAGGAGTGAGGATGAGGTTAGGGAGAGGAGTGAGGATGAGGTTAGGGAGAGGAGTGAGGATGCGGTTATGGAGAGGAGTGAGGATGAGGTTAGGGAGAGGAGTGAGGATGAGGTTAGGGAGAGGAGTGAGGATGAGGTTAGGGAGAGGAGTGAGGATGAGGTTAGGGAGAGGAGTGATGGGGTTAGAGAGAGGAGTGAGGATGAGGGTAGGAGAGGAGTGATGGGGTTAGGGAGAGGAGTGAGGATGAGGTTAGGGAGAGGAGTGAGGATGAGGTTAGGGAGAGGAGTGATGGGGTTAGGGAGAGCAGTAATGGGGTTAGGGAGAGGAGTGATGGGGTTAGGGAGAGGAGTGATGGGGTTAGGGAGAGGAGTGATGGGGTTAGGGAGAGGAGTGAGGATGAGGTTAGGGAGAGGAGTGAGGATTAGGTTAGGGAGAGGAGTGAGGATGAGGTTAGGGAGAGGAGTGATGGGGTTAGGGAGAGGAGTGAGGATGAGGTTAGGGAGAGGAGTGAGGATGAGGTTAGGGAGAGGAGTGAGGATGAGGTTAGGGTGAGGATGAGGTTAGGGAGAGGAGTGAGGATGCGGTTATGGAGAGGAGTGAGGATGAGGTTAGGGAGAGGAGTGAGGATGAGGTTAGGGAGAGGAGTGAGGATGAGGTTAGGGAGAGGAGTGAGGATGAGGTTAGGGAGAGGAGTGATGGGGTTAGAGAGAGGAGTGAGGATGAGGTTAGGGAGAGGAGTGGTAAGGTTAGGGAGAGGAGTGATGGGGTTAGGGAGAGGAGTGATGGGGTTAGGGAGAGGAGTTATGGGGTTAGGGAGAGGAGTGAGGATGAGGGTAGGAGAGGAGTGATGGGGTTAGGGAGAGGAGTGAGGATGAGGTTAGGGAGAGGAGTGAGGATGAGGTTAGGGAGAGGAGTGAGGATGTGGTTAGGGAGAGGAGTGAGGATGCGGTTAGGGAGAGGAGTGAGGATGAGGTTAGGGAGAGGAGTGAGGATGAGGTTAGGGAGCGGTTATGGAGAGGAGTGAGGATGAGGTTATGGAGAGGAGTGAGGATGAGGTTAGGGAGAGGAGTGAGGATGAGGTTAGGGAGAGGGGTTAGGATGAGGTTAGGGAGAGGAGTGAGGATGCGGTTATGGAGAGGAGTGAGGATGAGGTTAGGGAGAGGAGTGAGGATGAGGTTAGGGAGAGGAGTGAGGATGAGGTTAGGGAGAGGAGTGAGGATGAGGTTAGGGAGAGGAGTGATGGGGTTAGAGAGAGGAGTGAGGATGAGGTTAGGGAGAGGAGTGGTAAGGTTAGGGAGAGGAGTGATGGGGTTAGGGAGAGGAGTGATGGGGTTAGGGAGAGGAGTGAGGATGAGGGTAGGAGAGGAGTGAGGATGAGGTTAGGGAGAGGAGTGAGGATGAGGTTAGGGAGAGGAGTGATGGGGTTAGGGAGAGGAGTGAGGATGAGGTTAGGGAGAGGAGTGAGGATGAGGTTAGGGTGAGGATGAGGTTAGGGAGAGGAGTGAGGATGCGGTTATGGAGAGGAGTGATGATGAGTGAGGATAAGGTTAGGGAGAGGAGTGAGGATGAGGTTAGGGAGAGGAGTGATGGGGTTAGAGAGAGGAGTGAGGATGAGGTTAGGGAGAGGAGTGGTAAGGTTAGGGAGAGGAGTGATGGGGTTAGGGAGAGGAGTTATGGGGTTAGGGAGAGGAGTGAGGATGAGGGTAGGAGAGGAGTGATGGGGTTAGGGAGAGGAGTGAGGATGAGGTTAGGGAGAGGAGTGAGGATGAGGTTAGGGAGAGGAGTGATGGGGTTAGGGAGAGCAGTGATGAGGTTAGGGAGAGGAGTTATGGGGTTAGGGAGAGGAGTGATGGGGTTAGGGAGAGGAGTGATGGGGTTAGGGAGAGGAGTGATGGGGTTAGGGAGAGGAGTGAGGATGAGGTTAGGGAGAGGAGTGAGGATGAGGTTAGGGTGAGGATGCGGTTATGGAGAGGAGTGAGGATGAGGTTAGGGAGAGGAGTGAGGATGAGGTTAGGGAGAGGAGTGATGGGGTTAGGGAGAGGAGTGAGGATGAGGTTAGGGAGAGGAGTGAGGATGAGGTTAGGGTGAGGATGAGGTTAGGGAGAGGAGTGAGGATGCGGTTATGGAGAGGAGTGAGGATGAGGTTAGGGAGAGGAGTGAGGATGAGGTTAGGGAGAGGAGTGAGGATGAGGTTAGGGAGAGGAGTGATGGGGTTAGAGAGAGGAGTGAGGATGAGGTTAGGGAGAGGAGTGGTAAGGTTAGGGAGAGGAGTGATGGGGTTAGGGAGAGGAGTTATGGGGTTAGGGAGAGGAGTGAGGATGAGGGTAGGAGAGGAGTGATGGGGTTAGGGAGAGGAGTGATGGGGTTAGGGAGAGCAGTGATGAGGTTAGGGAGAGGAGTTATGGGGTTAGGGAGAGGAGTGATGGGGTTAGGGAGAGGAGTGATGGGGTTAGGGAGAGGAGTGAGGATGAGGTTAGGGAGAGGAGTGAGGATGAGGTTAGGGTGAGGATGCGGTTATGGAGAGGAGTGAGGATGAGGTTAGGGAGAGGAGTGAGGATGAGGTTAGGGAGAGGAGTGAGGATGAGGTTAGGGAGAGGAGTGATGGGGTTAGGGAGAGGAGTGAGGATGAGGTTAGGGAGAGGAGTGAGGATGAGGTTAGGGAGAGGAGTGAGGATGAGGTTAGGGTGAGGATGAGGTTAGGGAGAGGAGTGAGGATGCGGTTATGGAGAGGAGTGAGGATGAGGTTAGGGAGAGGAGTGAGGATGAGGTTAGGGAGAGGAGTGAGGATGAGGTTAGGGAGAGGAGTGATGGGGTTAGAGAGAGGAGTGAGGATGAGGTTAGGGAGAGGAGTGGTAAGGTTAGGGAGAGGAGTGATGGGGTTAGGGAGAGGAGTTATGGGGTTAGGGAGAGGAGTGAGGATGCGGTTATGGAGAGGAGTGAGGATGAGGTTAGGGAGAGGAGTGAGGATGAGGTTAGGGAGAGGAGTGATGGGGTTAGGGAGAGCAGTAATGGGGTTAGGGAGAGGAGTGATGAGGTTAGGGAGAGGAGTTATGGGGTTAGGGAGAGGAGTGATGGGGTTAGGGAGAGGAGTGATGGGGTTAGGGAGAGGAGTGATGGGGTTAGGGAGAGGAGTGAGGATGAGGTTAGGGAGAGGAGTGAGGATGAGGTTAGGGAGAGGAGTGAGGATGAGGTTAGGGAGAGGAGTGAGGATGATGTTAGGGAGAGGAGTGAGGTTAGGGAGAGGAGTGAGGATGAGGTTAGGGAGAGGAGTGGTAAGGTTAGGGAGAGGAGTGATGGGGTTAGGGAGAGGAGTGATGGGGTTAGGGAGAGGAGTGAGGATGAGGGTAGGAGAGGAGTGATGGGGTTAGGGAGAGGAGTGAGGATGAGGTTAGGGAGAGGCGTGAGGATGAGGTTAGGGAGAGGAGTGATGGGGTTAGGGAGAGCAGTAATGGGGTTAGGGAGAGGAGTGATGAGGTTAGGGAGAGGAGTGATGGGGTTAGGGAGAGGAGTGAGGATGAGGTTAGGGAGATGAGTGAGGATGAAGTTAGGAGTGAGGATGAGGTTAGGGAGAGGAGTGAGGATGAGGTTAGGGAGAGGAGTGAGGTTAGGGAGAGGAGTGAGGATGAGGTTAGGGAGAGGAGTGATGGGGTTAGGGAGAGGAGTGAGGATGAGGTTAGGGAGAGGAGTGAGGATGAGGTTAGGGAGAGGAGTGGTGGGGTTAGGGAGAGGAGTGAGGATGAGGTTAGGGAGAGAAGTGATGGGGTTAAGGAGAGGAGTGATGGGGTTAGGGAGAGAAGTGATGGGGTTAGGGAGAGGAGTGATGGGGTTAGGGAGAGGAGTGAGGATGAGGTTAGGGAGAGGAGTGAGGATGAGGTTAGGGAGAGGAGTGAGGATGAGGTTAGGGAGAGGAGTGATGGGGTTATGGAGAGGAGTGATGGGGTTAGGGATTGGAGTAATGGGGGTTAGGGAGAGGAGTGAGGATGAGGTTAGGGAGAGGAGTGAGGATGAGGTTAGGGAGAGGAGTGAGGATGAGGTTTGGGAGAGGAGTGATGGGGTTTGGGAGAGGAGTGAGGATGAGGTTAGGGAGAGGAGTGATGGGGTTAGGGAGAGGAGTGATGGGGTTAGGGAGAGGAGTGAGGATGAGGTTAGGGAGAAGAGTGAGGATGAGGTTAGGGAGAGGAGTGAGGATGAGGTTAGAGAGAGGAGTGAGGATGAGGTTAGGGAGAGGAGTGAGGATGAGGTTAGGGAGAGGAGTGAGGATGAGGTTTGGGAGAGGAGTGATGGGGTTTGGGAGAGGAGTGAGGATGAGGTTAGGGAGAGGAGTGATGGGGTTAGGGAGAGGAGTGATGGGGTTAGGGAGAGGACTGATGGGGTTAGGGAGAGGAGTGAGGATGAGGTTAGGGAGAGGAGTGATGGGGTTAGGGAGAGGAGGGATGGGGTTAGGGAGAGGAGTGATGGGGTTAGGGAGAGGAGTGATGGGGTTAGAGAGAGGAGTGATGGGGTTAGGGAGAGGAGTGAGGATGAGGTTAGGGAGAAGAGTGAGGATGAGGTTAGGGAGAGGAGTGAGGATGAGGTTAGAGAGAGGAGTGAGGATGAGGTTAGGGAGAGGAGTGAGGATGAGGTTAGGGAGAGGAGTGAGGATGAGGTTAGGGAGAGGAGTGATGGGGTTAGGGAGAGGAGTGAGGATGAGGTTAGGGAGAGGAGTGAGGATTAGGTTAGGGAGAGGAGTGAGGATTAGGTTAGGGAGAGGAGTGAGGATTAGGTTAGGGAGAGGAGTGAGGATGGGGTTAGGGAGAGGAGTGAGGATGAGGTTAGGGAGAGGAGTGAGGATGAGGTTAGGGAGAGGAGTGAGGATGAGGTTAGGGAGAGGAGTGAGGATGAGGTTAGGGAGAGGAGTGATGGGGTTAGGGAGAGGAGTGAGGATGAGGTTAGGGAGAGGAGTGATGGGGTTAGGGAGAGGAGTGAGGATGAGGTTAGGGAGAGGAGTGATGGGGTTAGGGAGAGGTAAAGAGGGTCTGAAGAAAGGGATGATAACTCTGCTAGTCAGCCATTGAAGGTTCTGCCCACAGATATTGGTATCAGTTTACCCCTACCAGTTTTCTAACCATCCTGTCAGTCTGTTCTTTCGTTCCAAATGGAATCCTATTTAGTATTTGGTGCACTACTATAGACCAAAGCCCATAGGGTCAAATATAGGGAACGGGGTGCCATTTGGCCATCAGTATGTGACTTGACTTCTCTCTCCTCACAGGTGGCTGAAGAGGACCATCGAGAGTAGCAGTCAGATGCCATACCTCTGCTTGCATTAGTGCTGTCTCATTCTGTGCAGGTGTTTTCTAATAAAATTACTCTACAAACACCTGTCAGTTTATTGTGTGGTGATTGATTAGAAATAATTGTTCATTTTGACACAAAAATGACATACAAATATGGACACTCAGGGATGGAACTTATTGATTTTTTAAATGACTTCTATACAATTCCTACTGCCCTGCATCCAAAATCTGGGCCATGGGATATTTGAGGAGACCAACATTTTCTACTAGCCTGGTCTGAAAAATGTCAGGTATCTTGATTACCACCGCTGTGTACGCTACACAGAACATGTCTCAGAGCTGTCTGCCAACATGTATTTAGTAACTATATAGAACATGTCTCAGAGCTGTCTGCCAACATGTATTTAGTAACTATACAGAACATGTCTCAGAGCTGTCTGCCAACATGTATTTAGTAACTATATAGAACATGTCTCAGAGCTGTCTGCCAACATGTATTTAGTAACTATACAGAACATGTCTCAGAGCTGTCTGCCAACATGTATTTAGTAACTACACAGAACATGTCTCAGAGCTGTCTGCCAACATGTATTTAGTAACTATATAGAACATGTCTCAGAGCTGTCTGCCAACATGTATTTAGTAACTATACAGAACATGTCTCAGAGCTGTCTGCCAACATGTATTTAGTAACTATACAGAACATGTCTCAGAGCTGTCTGCCAACATGTATTTAGTAACTACACAGAACATGTCTCAGAGCTGTCTGCCAACATGTATTTAGTAACTACACAGAACATGTCTCAGAGCTGTCTGCCAACATGTATTTAGTAACTATATAGAACATGTCTCAGAGCTGTCTGCCAACATGTATTTAGTAACTATATAGAACATGTCTCAGAGCTGTCTGCCAACATGTATTTAGTAACTATACAGAACATGTCTCAGAGCTGTCTGCCAACATGTATTTAGTAACTATATAGAACATGTCTCAGAGCTGTCTGCCAACATGTATTTAGTAACTATATAGAACATGTCTCAGAGCTGTCTGCCAACATGTATTTAGTAACTATATAGAACATGTCTCAGAGCTGTCTGCCAACATGTATTTAGTAACTATATAGAACATGTCTCAGAGCTGTCTGCCAACATGTATTTAGTAACTATATAGAACATGTCTCAGAGCTGTCTGCCAACATGTATTTAGTAACTATATAGAACATGTCTCAGAGCTGTCTGCCAACATGTATTTAGTAACTATATAGAACATGTCTCAGAGCTGTCTGCCAACATGTATTTAGTAACTATATAGAACATGTCTCAGAGCTGTCTGCCAACATGTATTTAGTAACTATATAGAACATGTCTCAGAGCTGTCTGCCAACATGTATTTAGTAACTATATAGAACATGTCTCAGAGCTGTCTGCCAACATGTATTTAGTAACTATATAGAACATGTCTCAGAGCTGTCTGCCAACATGTATTTAGTAACTATATAGAACATGTCTCAGAGCTGTTGTCTTCAAGCTCACGGTATAGAGGTCTATAGAGCCTGTCTGCATTCAGGATTTCTGTAACCGTTTGCTACCCTGTGTAAAAATGGACTTCATTTCAGAAACACTTTCTTCTTCTTGTTTTTCAAACATGGTCCTGTTTTATCAATTGCTGTGCTGATCAATCAAAGCTTCAAGTTGTATTTTTATTCATGTTTGCAATAAAGATGACGCTACAATACACATTTACATGGGTATCATTAGGATGTATATCTAAAAATACATCCAAATGATAGATCTACACTACATATATACAGTTGCAAAAACAAATGTGAACCCTTTGAAAATACATGTATTTCTACATAAATTGTTCATGAAATTTGATCTATACTTCATCTAGGTCTCAATAATAGACAGTCTGCTTAAACTAACACACAAACAATTATACGTTTTCATGTCTTTATTGAACACACCGTGTAAACATTCACTGGTTGACCCTCCTTTGGCAGCTATAACCTCAACCAAACGTTTTCTGTAGTTGTGGATCAGACCTGCACAACGGTCAGGAGAAATGTTGGACCATTCCTCTTTACAAAACTGTTTCAGTTCAGCAATATTCTTGGGATGTCTGGTGTGAACTGTTCTCGAGGTCACGCCACAGCATCTCAATCGGGTTGAGGTCAGGACTCTGACTGGGCCACTCCAGAAGGTGTATTTTCTTCTGTTGAAGCTTTTCGGTTGTTCGTTTTCTTCTGTGTTTTGGGTCGTTGTACTTTTGCATCACACAACTTCTGATGAGCTTCAATTGGCGGACAGATAGCCTAACATTCTCCTGCAAAATGTCTTGATAATCTTGGGAGTTCATTTTTCCATCGATAATAGCAAGCTGTCCAGGCCCTGAGGCAGCAAAGCAACTCCAAACCATGATGCTCCCTCCACCATACTTTACAGTTAGATTTTGGTGTGCTGTGTCTTTTTTTCTCCATACTTAGTGTGTGTGTTCCTTCCAAACAACTAAACTGTAGTTTCACCTGTCCACAGAATTGTTTATTTTACCTTTATTTAACTAGGCAAGTCAATTAAGAACAAATTCTTAATTTCAATGATGACCTAGGAACAGTGGGTTAACTGCCTTGTTCAGGGGCAGAACGACAGATTTGTACCTTGTCAGCTCGGGGGTTTGAATTTGCAACCTTCCGGTTACTAGTCCAATGCTCTAACCACTAGGCTACCCTAGTTGTGCTGTGGAACATCCAGGTGCACTTTTGCAAAAAAAAATTGGACAGCAGTGGCTTCTTCCGTGGTGTCCTCCCGTGAACACCAATCTTGTTTAGTGTTTGACATATCGTAGACTTGTCAACGGAGATGTTAGCATGTTCCAGAGATTTCTGTTTAGCTGACACACTAGGATTCTTCTTAACCTCATTAAGTATTCTGCGCTGTGCTCTTGCAGTCGTCTTTGCAGGACGGCCACTCCTAGGGAGAGAAGCAACAGTGATGAACTTTCTCCATTTATAGACAATTTGTCTTACCTTGGACTGATGAACATCAAGGCTTTTAGAGATACTTTTGTAACCCTTTCCAGCTTTATACAAGTCAACAATTCTTAATCTTAGGTCTTCTGAGATCTCTTTTGTTCGTGGCATGGCTCACATCAGGCAATGCTTATGTGAATAGTAAACTCACATTTTGTGAGTGTTTTTTATAGGGCTAGGCAGCTCTAACCAACATCTCCAATCTCGTCTCATTGATTGGACTTCAGGTTAGCTGACTCCTGGGGTGGCAGGTAGCCTAGTGGTTAGAGCGTTGGACTTGTAACCCGAAAGGTTGCAAGATCAAATCCACCAAGGTAAAAATCTGTAATTCTGCTCCTGAACAAGGCAGTTAACCCACTGTTCCTAGGCCATCATTGAAAATAAGAATTTGTTCTTAATCTGACTTGCCTAGTTAAATGGAGTCAAGTCATTAGCCTAGGGGTTCACATACTTTTTCCAACCTACACTATGAATGTTTAAATGATGTATTCAATATAGACATAAATGTGTGTTATTAGTTTGAGCAAACTATGTTTATCTATTGTTGTTGTGACTTAGATGAAGATCAGATCAAATGACCAATGTATGCAGAAATCCAGGTCATTCCTAACAGTTCACATACTTTTTCTTGCTACTGTACATTATTTTCCTAACATGTTACTGTAACACATTTACACTAGGCCTACATCTAAAAATACATCCTAGTGATAGATATACAGTATATACATAATTGTCCTATCATTAGGATGTGTTTTCAGTTGAAGTCGGAAGTTCACATACACCTTAGCCAAAACCATTTAAACTCAGTTTTTCACAATTCCTGACATTCAATCCCAGTAAAAATTCCCTGTCTTAGGTCAGTTGGGATCACCACTTTATTTTAAGAATGTGAAGACAGAACGCGTCTCCTTCCTGAGCGGCTGCGTGGTCCCATGGTGTTTATACTTGCATACTATTGTACAGATGAATGTGGTACCTTCAGGCGTTTGGCTTGCTCCTCAAGAAATGCTGGCAGCCATAAGTTGACTTGAGGTTTGATGCGGGTGTTTCTTCTTGGGTGTGTCCTTGCCATCACCAAGACAGACGCACCCTCAACATCAGTCAAATGGTGGTGAGGTCTGGTCTTCCAACACGCAGTACCTTTCTAGACAAAGTGCCGGACGGTAACTATAGAGTTATTTTTTATTTTTTCACCAGGTAGGCCAGTTGAGAACAAGTTCTCATTTACAACTGAGACCTGGCCAAGATAAAGCTAAGCAGTTCGACACATTCAACAACACAGAGTTACACATGGAATAAAACAAACATACAGTCAATAATAAAATAGAAAAATAAGTCTATATACAATGTGAGCAAGTGAGGTGAGATAAGGGAGGTAAAGGCAAAAAAAGGCCATGGTGGCGAAGTAAATACAATATAGCAAGTAAAACACTGGAATGGTTGATTTGCAGTGGAAGAAAGTGCAAAGTAGAAATATAAATAATGGGGTGCATATGAGCAAAATAAATAAATACAGTAGGGGAAAAGGTAGTTGTTTGGGCTAAATTATAGATGGGCTATGTACAGGTGCAGTAATCTGTGAGCTGCTCTGACAGCTGGTGCTTAAAGCTAGTGAGGGAGATAAGTGTTTCCAGTGTCAAAGATTGCTGTGTTCGTTCCAGTCGTTGGCAGCAGAGAACTGGAAGGAGAGGCGGCCAAAGGAGGAATTGGTTTTGGAGATATACTGTACCTGCTGGAGCGCGTGCTACAGGTGGGTGCTGCTATGGTGACCAGCGAGCTGAGATAAGGGGATACAGATACTGTCAGATACTGTCCCAGATACAGATACTGTCATTCCCAGCCGATACAGACACTGTCATTCCCAGATACAGATACTGTCATTCCCAGCCGATACAGACACTGTCATTCCCAGCAGATACAGATACTGTCATTCCCAGCAGATACAGATACTGTCATTCCCAGATACAGACACTGTCATTCCCAGTCGATACAGATACTGTCATTCCCAGCCGATACAGATACTGTCATTCCCAGCCGATGCAGACACTGTCATTCCCAGCCGATGCAGACACTGTCATTCCCAGTCGATACAGATACTGTCATTCCCAGCCGATACAGATACTGCCATTCCCAGCCGATACAGTTACTGTCATTCCCAGCCGATACAGATACTGTCATTCCCAGATACAGATACTGTCATTCCCAGATACAGATACTGTCATTCCTAGCAGATACAGATACTGTCATTCCCAGTCGATACAGATACTGTCATTCCCAGCCGATGCAGATACTGTCATTCCCAGCCGATGCAGATACTGTCATTCCCAGCCGATACAGATACTGTCATTCCCAGATACAGATACTGTCATTCACAAGATACAGACAATGTCATTCCCAGCCGATACAGATACTGTCATTCCCAGATACAGATACTGTCATTCCCAGATACAGATACTGTCATTCCTAGATACAGATACTGTCATTCCCAGATACAGATACTGTCATTCCCAGCCGATACAGATACTGTCATTCCCATATACAGATACTGTCATTCCCAGATACAGATACTGTCATTCCCAGAATACAGATACGGTCATTCCCAGACACAGATACTGCCATTTTCAGCCGATACAGACACTGTCAATCCCAGCCGATACAGACACTGTCATTCCCAGATAAAGATACTGTCATTCCCAGATACAGATACTGTCATTCCCAGTCGATACAGATTCTGTCATTCCCAGCCGATGCAGTTACTGTCATTCCCAGATACAGATACTGTCATTCCCAGATACAGACACTGTCATTCCCAGCCGATACAGATACTGTCATTCCCAGATACAGATACTGTCATTCCCAGCCGATACAGATACTTTCATTCCCATATACAGATACTGTCATTCCCAGATACAGATACTGTCATTCCCAGTCGATGCAGATACTGTCATTCCCAGATACAGATACTGTCATTCCCAGACACAGATACTGCCATTCTCAGCCGATACAGACACTGTCAATCCCAGCCGATACAGACACTGTCATTCCCAGATACAGACACTGTCATGCCCAGTCGATACAGATACTGTCATTCCCAGATACATATACTGTCATTCCCAGCCGATACAAACACTGTCATTCCCAGATACAGATACTGTCATTCCCAGCCGATACAGACACTGTCATTCCCAGATACAGATACTGTCATTCCCAGCCGATACAGACACTGTCATTCCCAGATACAGATACTGTCATTCCCAGCCGATACAGACACTGTCATTCCCAGATACAGATACTGTCATTCCCAGCCGATACAGACACTGTCATTCCCAGATACAGATACTGTCATTCCCAGAAGATACAGACACTGTCATTCCCAGATACAGATACTGTCATTCCCAGCCGATGCAGATACTGTCAGTCCCAGCCGGTACAGACACTTTCATTCCCAGCAGATACAGATACTGTCATACAGACACTGTCATTCCCAGCAGATACAGATACTGTAATTCCCAGTCGATACAGATACTGTCATTCCCAGCAGATACAGATACTGTCATTCCCAGATACCGCTACTGTCATTCCTAGCAGATACAGATCCTGTCATTCCCAGTCGATACAGATACTGTCATTCCCAGCCGATACAGATACTGTCATTCCCAGCCGATGCAGACACTGTCATTCCCAGCCGATGCAGACACTGTCATTCCCAGTCGATACAGATACTGTCATTCCCAGCCGATACAGATACTGCCATTCCCAGCCGATACAGTTACTGTCATTCCCAGCCGATACAGATACTGTCATTCCCAGATACAGATTCTGTCATTCCCAGATACAGATACTGTCATTCCTAGCAGATACAGATACTGTCATTCCCAGTCGATACAGATACTGTCATTCCCAGCCGATGCAGATACTGTCATTCCCAGCCGATGCAGATACTGTCATTCCCAGCCGATACAGATACTGTCATTCCCAGATACAGATACTGTCATTCACAAGATACAGACAATGTCATTCCCAGCCGATACAGATACTGTCATTCCCAGATACAGATACTGTCATTCCCAGATACAGATACTGTCATTCCTAGATACAGATACTGTCATTCCCAGATACAGATACTGTCATTCCCAGCCGATACAGATACTGTCATTCCCATATACAGATACTGTCATTCCCAGATACAGATACTGTCATTCCCAGAATACAGATACGGTCATTCCCAGACACAGATACTGCCATTTTCAGCCGATACAGACACTGTCAATCCCAGCCGATACAGACACTGTCATTCCCAGATAAAGATACTGTCATTCCCAGATACAGATACTGTCATTCCCAGTCGATACAGATTCTGTCATTCCCAGCCGATGCAGTTACTGTCATTCCCAGATACAGATACTGTCATTCCCAGATACAGACACTGTCATTCCCAGCCGATACAGATACTGTCATTCCCAGATACAGATACTGTCATTCCCAGCCGATACAGATACTTTCATTCCCATATACAGATACTGTCATTCCCAGATACAGATACTGTCATTCCCAGTCGATGCAGATACTGTCATTCCCAGATACAGATACTGTCATTCCCAGACACAGATACTGCCATTCTCAGCCGATACAGACACTGTCAATCCCAGCCGATACAGACACTGTCATTCCCAGATACAGACACTGTCATGCCCAGTCGATACAGATACTGTCATTCCCAGATACATATACTGTCATTCCCAGCCGATACAAACACTGTCATTCCCAGATACAGATACTGTCATTCCCAGCCGATACAGACACTGTCATTCCCAGATACAGATACTGTCATTCCCAGCCGATACAGACACTGTCATTCCCAGATACAGATACTGTCATTCCCAGCCGATACAGACACTGTCATTCCCAGATACAGATACTGTCATTCCCAGCCGATACAGACACTGTCATTCCCAGATACAGATACTGTCATTCCCAGAAGATACAGACACTGTCATTCCCAGATACAGATACTGTCATTCCCAGCCGATGCAGATACTGTCAGTCCCAGCAGATACAGATACTGTCATACAGACACTGTCATTCCCAGCAGATACAGATACTGTAATTCCCAGTCGATACAGATACTGTCATTCCCAGATACATATACTTTCATTCCCAGCCGATACAGAAACTGTCATTCCCAGTCGATACAGAGACTGTCATTCCCAGATACATATACTGTCATTCCCAGCCGATACAGACACTGTCATTCCCAGATACAGATACTGTCATTCCCAGCCGATACAGACACTGTCATTCCCAGATACAGATACTGTCATTCCCAGCCGATACAGACACTGTCATTCCCAGATACAGATACTGTCATTCCCAGCCGATACAGACACTGTCATTCCCAGATACAGATACTGTCATTCCCAGCCGATACAGACACTGTCATTGCCAGATACAGATACTGCCATTCCCAGCCGATACAGACACTGTCATTCCCAGCAGATACAGATACTGTCATTCCCAGCAGATACAGATACTGTCATTCCCAGATACCGCTACTGTCATTCCTAGCAGATACAGATCCTGTCATTCCCAGTCGATACAGATACTGTCATTCCCAGCCGATGCAGATACTGTCATTCCCAGATACAGATACTGTCATTCCCATACACAGATACTGTCATTCCCAGATACATATACTGTCATTCCCAGCCGATACAGACACTGTCATTCCCAGCAGATACAGATACTGTCATTCCCAGCCGATACAGAGACTGTCATTCCCAGCAGATACAGATACTGTCATTCCCAGCAGATACAGATACTGTCATTCCCAGATACATATACTGTCATTCCCAGCCGATACAGACACTGTCATTCCCAGATACAGATACTGTCATTCCCAGCAGATACAGATACTGTCATTCCCAGATACAGACACTGTCATTCCCAGATACAGATTATGTAATTCCCAGTCAATACAGATACTGTCATTCCCAGTCGATACAGATACTGTCATTCCCAGCCGATGCAGACACTGTCATTCCCAGCCGATGCAGACACTGTCATTCCCAGTCGATACAGATACTGTCAATCCAAGCCGATACAGACACTGTCATTCCCAGATACAGATACTGTCATTCCCAGCCGATACAGACACTGTCATTCCCAGCAGATACAGATACTGTCATTCCCAGCAGATACAGATACTGTCATTCCCAGATACAGACACTGTCATTCCCAGTCGATACAGATACTGTCATTCCCAGCCGATACAGATACTGTCATTCCCAGCCGATGCAGACACTGTCATTCCCAGCCGATGCAGACACTGTCATTCCCAGTCGATACAGATACTGTCATTCCCAGCCGATACAGATACTGCCATTCCCAGCCGATACAGTTACTGTCATTCCCAGCCGATACAGATACTGTCATTCCCAGCCGATGCAGATACTGTCATTCCCAGCCGATGCAGATACTGTCATTCCCAGCCGATACAGATACTGTCATTCCCAGATACAGATACTGTCATTCACAAGATACAGACAATGTCATTCCCAGCCGATACAGATACTGTCATTCCCAGATACAGATACTGTCATTCCCAGATACAGATACTGTCATTCCTAGATACAGATACTGTCATTCCCAGATACAGATACTGTCATTCCCAGCCGATACAGATACTGTCATTCCCATATACAGATACTGTCATTCCCAGATACAGATACTGTCATTCCCAGAATACAGATACGGTCATTCCCAGACACAGATACTGCCATTCTCAGTCGATACAGACACTGTCAATCCCAGCCGATACAGACACTGTCATTCCCAGATAAAGATACTGTCATTCCCAGATACAGATACTGTCATTCCCAGTCGATACAGATTCTGTCATTCCCAGCCGATGCAGATACTGTCATTCCCAGATACAGATACTGTCATTCCCAGATACAGACACTGTCATTCCCAGCCGATACAGATACTGTCATTCCCAGATACAGATACTGTCATTCCCAGCCGATACAGATACTTTCATTCCCATATACAGATACTGTCATTCCCAGATACAGATACTGTCATTCCCAGTCGATGCAGATACTGTCATTCCCAGATACAGATCCTGTCATTCCCAGACACAGATACTGCCATTCTCAGCCGATACAGACACTGTCAATCCCAGCCGATACAGACACTGTCATTCCCAGATACAGACACTGTCATGCCCAGTCGATACAGATACTGTCATTCCCAGATACATATACTGTCATTCCCAGCCGATACAAACACTGTCATTCCCAGATACAGATACTGTCATTCCCAGCCGATACAGACACTGTCATTCCCAGATACAGATACTGTCATTCCCAGCCGATACAGACACTGTCATTCCCAGATACAGATACTGTCATTCCCAGCCGATACAGACACTGTCATTCCCAGATACAGATACTGTCATTCCGAGCCGATACAGACACTGTCATTCCCAGATACAGATACTGTCATTCCCAGAAGATACAGACACTGTCATTCCCAGATACAGATACTGTCATTCCCAGCCGATGCAGATACTGTCAGTCCCAGCCGATACAGACACTTTCATTCCCAGCAGATACAGATACTGTCATACAGACACTGTCATTCCCAGCAGACACAGATACTGTCATTCCCAGTCGATACAGATACTGTCATTCCCAGATACATATACTTTCATTCCCAGCCGATACAGAAACTGTCATTCCCAGTCGATACAGAGACTGTCATTCCCAGATACATATACTGTCATTCCCAGCCGATACAGACACTGTCATTCCCAGATACAGATACTGTCATTCCCAGCCGATACAGACACTGTCATTCCCAGATACAGATACTGTCATTCCCAGCCGATACAGACACTGTCATTCCCAGATACAGATACTGTCAATCCCAGCCGATACAGACACTGTCATTCCCAGATACAGATACTGTCATTCCCAGCCGATACAGACACTGTCATTGCCAGATACAGATACTGCCATTCCCAGCCGATACAGACACTGTCATTCCCAGCAGATACAGATACTGTCATTCCCAGCAGATACAGATACTGTCATTCCCAGATACCGCTACTGTCATTCCTAGCAGATACAGATCCTGTCATTCCCAGTCGATACAGATACTGTCATTCCCAGCCGATGCAGATACTGTCATTCCCAGATACAGATACTGTCATTCCCATACACAGATACTGTCATTCCCAGATACATATACTGTCATTCCCAGCCGATACAGACACTGTCATTCCCAGCAGATACAGATACTGTCATTCCCAGCCGATACAGACACTGTCATTCCCAGCAGATACAGATACTGTCATTCCCAGCAGATACAGATACTGTCATTCCCAGATACATATACTGTCATTCCCAGCCGATACAGACACTGTCATTCCCAGATACAGATACTGTCATTCCCAGCAGATACAGATACTGTCATTCCCAGATACAGACACTGTCATTCCCAGATACAGATTATGTAATTCCCAGTCAATACAGATACTGTCATTCCCAGTCGATACAGATACTGTCATTCCCAGCCGATGCAGACACTGTCATTCCCAGCCGATGCAGACACTGTCATTCCCAGTCGATACAGATACTGTCATTCCCAGCCGATACAGACACTGTCATTCCCAGATACAGATACTGTCATTCCCAGCCGATACAGACACTGTCATTCCCAGATACAGATACTGTCATTCCCAGCCGATACAGACACTGTCATTCCCAGATACAGATACTGTCATTCCCAGCCGATGCAGATACTGTCATTCCCAGCCGACGCAGATACTGTCATTCCCATATACAGATACTGTCATTCCCAGCCGATACAGATACTGTCATTCCCATATACAGATACTGTCATTCCCAGATACAGATACTGTCATTCCCAGAATACAGATACTGTCATTCCCAGAATACAGATACGGTCATTCCCAGACACAGATACTGCCATTCTCAGCCGATGCAGACACTGTCATTCCCAGCCGATGCAGACACTGTCATTCCCAGTCGATACAGATACTGTCAATCCAAGCCGATACAGACACTGTCATTCCCAGATACAGATACTGTCATTCCCAGCCGATACAGACACTGTCATTCCCAGATACAGATACTGTCATTCCCAGCCGATACAGACACTGTCATTCCCAGATACAGATACTGTCATTCCCAGCCGATACAGACACTGTCATTCCCAGATACAGATACTGTCATTCCCAGCCGATGCAGATACTGTCATTCCCAGCCGACGCAGATACTGTCATTCCCATATACAGATACTGTCATTCCCAGCCGATACAGATACTGTCATTCCCATATACAGATACTGTCATTCCCAGATACAGATACTGTCATTCCCAGAATACAGATACTGTCATTCCCAGAATACAGATACGGTCATTCCCAGACACAGATACTGCCATTCTCAGCAGATACAGACACTGTCAATCCCAGCCGATACAGACACTGTCATTCCCAGATACAGACACTGTCATTCCCAGTCGATACAGATAATGTCATTCCCAGATACATATACTGTCATTCCCAGCCGATACAGACACTGTCATTCCCAGATACAGATACTGTCATTCCCAGCCGATACAGACACTGTCATTCCCAGCAGATACAGATACTGTCATTCCCAGTAGATACAGATACTGTCATTCCCAGTAGATACAGATACTGTCATTCCCAGATACAGACACTGTCATTCCCAGATACAGATACTGTCATTCCCAGTCGATACAGATACTGTCATTCCCAGTCGATACAGATACTGTCATTCCCAGTCGATACAGATACTGTCATTCCCAGCCGATGCAGACACTGTCATTCCCAGCCGATGCAGACACTGTCATTCCCAGTCGATACAGATACTGTCATTCCCAGCCGATACAGATACTGTCATTCCCAGCCGATACAGATACTGCCATTCCCAGCCGATACAGATACTGTCATTCCCAGCCAATACAGATACTGTCATTCCCAGCCAATACAGATACTGTCATTCCCAGCCAATACAGATACGGTCATTCCCAGCCGATGCAGATACTGTCATTCCCAGCCGATGCAGATACTGTCATTCCCAGCCGATACAGATACTGTCATTCCCAGAATACAGATACTGTAATTCCTAGATACAGACACTGACATTCCCAGATAAAGATACTGTCATTCCCAGATACAGATACTGTCATTCCCAGTCGATACAGATACTGTCATTCCCAGCCGATGCAGATACTGTCATTCCCAGATACAGATACTGTCATTCCCAGATACAGACACTGTCATTCCCAGCCGATACAGATACTGTCATTCCCAGCCGATACAGATACTGTCATTCCCAGCCGATACAGATACTTTCATTCCCATATACAGATACTGTCATTCCCAGATACAGATACTGTCATTCCCAGTCGATACAGATACTGTCATTCCCAGATACAGATACTGTCATTCCCAGACACAGATACTGCCATTCTCAGCCGATACAGACACTGTCAATCCCAGCCGATACAGACACTGTCATTCCCAGATACAGACACTGTCATGCCCAGTCGATACAGATACTGTCATTCCCAGATACATATACTGTCATTCCCAGCCGATACAAACACTGTCATTCCCAGATACAGATACTGTCATTCCCAGCCGATACAGACACTGTCATTCCCAGATACAGATACTGTCATTCCCAGCCGATACAGACACTGTCATTCCCAGATACAGATACTGTCATTCCCAGCCGATACAGACACTGTCATTCACAGATACAGATACTGTCATTCCCAGCCGATACAGACACTGTCATTCCCAGATACAGATACTGTCATTCCCAGAAGATACAGACACTGTCATTCCCAGATACAGATACTGTCATTCCCAGCCGATGCAGATACTGTCAGTCCCAGCCGATACAGACACTTTCATTCCCAGCAGATACAGATACTGTCATACAGACACTGTCATTCCCAGCAGATACAGATACTGTCATTCCCAGTCGATACAGATACTGTCATTCCCAGATACATATACTTTCATTCCCAGCCGATACAGAAACTGTCATTCCCAGTCGATACAGAGACTGTCATTCCCAGATACATATACTGTCATTCCCAGCCGATACAGACACTGTCATTCCCAGATACAGATACTGTCATTCCCAGCCGATACAGACACTGTCATTCCCAGATACAGATACTGTCATTCCCAGCCGATACAGACACTGTCATTCCCAGATACAGATACTGTCATTCCCAGCCGATACAGACACTGTCATTGCCAGATACAGATACTGCCATTCCCAGCCGATACAGACACTGTCATTCCCAGCAGACACAGATACTGTCATTCCCAGCAGATACAGATACTGTCATTCCCAGATACCGCTACTGTCATTCCTAGCAGATACAGATCCTGTCATTCCCAGTCGATACAGATACTGTCATTCCCAGCCGATGCAGATACTGTCATTCCCAGATACAGATACTGTCATTCCCAGATACATATACTGTCATTCCCAGCCGATACAGACACTGTCATTCCCAGCAGATACAGATACTGTCATTCCCAGCCGATACAGACACTGTCATTCCCAGCAGATACAGATACTGTCATTCCCAGCAGATACAGATACTGTCATTCCCAGATACATATACTGTCATTCCCAGCCGATACAGACACTGTCATTCCCAGATACAGATACTGTCATTCCAAGGCGATACAGACACTGTCATTCCCAGCAGATACAGATACTGTCATTCCCAGCAGATACAGATACTGTCATTCCCAGATACAGACACTGTCATTCCCAGATACAGATTATGTAATTCCCAGTCAATACAGACACTGTCATTCCCAGTCGATACAGATACTGTCATTCCCAGCCGATGCAGACACTGTCATTCCCAGCCGATGCAGACACTGTCATTCCCAGTCGATACAGATACTGTCAATCCAAGCCGATACAGACACTGTCATTCCCAGATACAGATACTGTCATTCCCAGCCGATACAGACACTGTCATTCCCAGAAACAGATACTGTCATTCCCAGCCGATACAGACACTGTCATTCCCAGATACAGATACTGTCATTCCCAGCCGATACAGACACTGTCATTCCCAGATACAGATACTGTCATTCCCAGCCGATGCAGATACTGTCATTCCCAGCCGACGCAGATACTGTCATTCCCATATACAGATACTGTCATTCCCAGCCGATACAGATACTGTCATTCCCATATACAGATACTGTCATTCCCAGATACAGATACTGTCATTCCCAGAATACAGATACGGTCATTCCCAGACACAGATACTGCCATTCTCAGCAGATACAGACACTGTCAATCCCAGCCGATACAGACACTGTCATTCCCAGATACAGACACTGTCATTCCCAGTCGATACAGATAATGTCATTCCCAGATACATATACTGTCATTCCCAGCCGATACAGACACTGTCATTCCCAGATACAGATACTGTCATTCCCAGCCGATACAGACACTGTCATTCCCAGCAGATACAGATACTGTCATTCCCAGTAGATACAGATACTGTCATTCCCAGATACAGACACTGTCATTCCCAGATACAGATACTGTCATTCCCAGTCGATACAGATACTGTCATTCCCAGTCGATACAGATACTGTCATTCCCAGTCGATACAGATACTGTCATTCCCAGCCGATGCAGACACTGTCATTCCCAGCCGATGCAGACACTGTCATTCCCAGTCGATACAGATACTGTCATTCCCAGCCGATACAGACACTGTCATTCCCAGCAGATACAGATACTGTCATTCCCAGCCGATACAGATACTGCCATTCCCAGCCGATACAGATACTGTCATTCCCAGCCAATACAGATACTGTCATTCCCAGCCAATACAGATACTGTCATTCCCAGCCAATACAGATACTGTCATTCCCAGCCGATGCAGATACTGTCATTCCCAGCCGATGCAGATACTGTCATTCCCAGCCGATACAGATACTGTCATTCCCAGAATACAGATACTGTAATTCCTAGATACAGACACTGACATTCCCAGATAAAGATACTGTCATTCCCAGATACAGATACTGTCATTCCCAGTCGATACAGATACTGTCATTCCCAGCCGATGCAGATACTGTCATTCCCAGATACAGATACTGTCATTCCCAGATACAGACACTGTCATTCCCAGCCGATACAGACACTGTCATTCCCAGATACAGATACTGTCATTCCCAGCCGATACAGATACTTTCATTCCCATATACAGATACTGTCATTCCCAGATACAGATACTGTCATTCCCAGTCGATACAGATACTGTCATTCCCAGATACAGATACTGTCATTCCCAGACACAGATACTGCCATTCTCAGCCGATACAGACACTGTCAATCCCAGCCGATACAGACACTGTCATTCCCAGATACAGACACTGTCATGCCCAGTCGATACAGATACTGTCATTCCCAGATACATATACTGTCATTCCCAGCCGATACAAACACTGTCATTCCCAGATACAGATACTGTCATTCCCAGCCGATACAGACACTGTCATTCCCAGATACAGATACTGTCATTCCCAGGCGATACAGACACTGTCATTCCCAGATACAGATACTGTCATTCCCAGCCGATACAGACACTGTCATTCCCAGATACAGATACTGTCATTCCCAGCCGATACAGACACTGTCATTCCCAGATACAGATACTGTCATTCCCAGCCGATACAGACACTGTCATTCCCAGATACAGATACTGTCATTCCCAGCCGATGCAGATACTGTCAGTCCCAGCCGATACAGACACTTTCATTCCCAGCAGATACAGATACTGTCATATAGACACTGTCATTCCCAGCAGATACAGATAATGTCATTCCCAGTCGATACAGATACTGTCATTTCCAGATACATATACTTTCATTCCCAGCCGATACAGAAACTGTCATTCCCAGTCGATACAGAGACTGTCATTCCCAGATACATATACTGTCATTCCCAGCCGATACAGACACTGTCATTCCCAGATACAGATACTGTCATTCCCATACACAGATACTGTCATTCCCAGATACATATACTGTCATTCCCAGCCGATACAGACACTGTCATTCCCAGCAGATACAGATACTGTCATTCCCAGCCGATACAGACACTGTCATTCCCAGCAGATACAGATACTGTCATTCCCAGCAGATACAGATACTGTCATTCCCAGATACATATACTGTCATTCCCAGCCGATACAGACACTGTCATTCCCAGCAGATACAGATACTGTCATTCCCAGCCGATACAGACACTGTCATTCCCAGCAGATACAGATACTGTCATTCCCAGATACAGACACTGTCATTCCCAGATACAGATAATGTAATTCCCAGTCAATACAGATACTGTCATTCCCAGTCGATACGGATACTGTCATTCCCAGCCGATGCAGACACTGTCATTCCCAGCCGATGCAGACACTGTCATTCCCAGTCGATACAGATACTGTCAATCCCAGATACAGATACTGTCATTCCCAGCCGATACAGACACTGTCATTCCCAGATACAGATACTGTCATTCCCAGCCGATACAGACACTGTCATTCCCAGATACAGATACTGTCATTCCCAATCGATACAGACACTGTCATTCCCAGCAGATACAGATACTGTCATTCCCAGCAGATACAGATACTGTCATTCCCAGATACCGCTACTGTCATTCCTAGCAGATACAGATACTGTCATTCCCAGTCGATACAGATACTGTCATTCCCAGCCGATGCAGATACTGTCATTCCCAGATACAGATACTGTCATTCCCAGACACAGATACTGTCATTCCCAGATACATATACTGTCATTCCCAGCCGATACAGACACTGTCATTCCCAGATACAGATACTGTCATTCCAAGCCGATACAGACACTGTCATTCCCAGCAGATACAGATACTGTCATTCCCAGCAGATACAGATACTGTCATTCCCAGATACAGATACTGTCATTCCCAGCCGATACAGATACTGTCATTCCCAGATACAGATACTGTCATTCCCAGCTGATACAGATACTGTCATTCCCAGATACAGATACTGTAATTCCTAGCAGATACAGATACTGTCATTCCCAGCCGATGCAGATACTGTCATTCCCAGCCGATGCAGATACTGTCATTCCCAGCCGATACAGATACTGTTATTCCCAGATACAAATATTGTCATTCCCAGCCGATAAAGATACGGTCATTCCCAGCCGATGCAGATACTGTCATTCCCAGGCGATACAGATACTGTCTTTCCCAGATACAGACACTGTCATTCCCAGCCGATACAGATACTGTCATTCCCAGATACAGATACTGTCATTCCCAGATACTGATACTGTCATTCCCAGCCGATGCAGATACTGTCATTCCCATGCGATACAGATACTGTCTTTCCCAGATACAGACACTGTCATTCCCAGCCGATACAGATACTGTCATTCCCAGATACAGATAATGTCATTCCCAGATACTGATACTGTCATTCCCAGCCGATAAAGATACGGTCATTCCCAGCCGATGCAGATACTGTCATTCCCAGGCGATACAGATACTGTCTTTCCCAGATACAGACACTGTCATTCCCAGCCGATACAGACACTGTCATTCCCAGCCGATACAGATACTGTCATTCCCAGATACTGATACTGTCATTCCCAGATACTGATACTGTCATTCCCAGCCGATACAGCCACTGTCATTCCCAGCCGATACAGACACGGTCATTCCCAGATACAGACACTGTCATTACCAGCTGATACAGACACTGTCATTCCCAGATACAGATACTGTCATTCCCAGCCGATACAGATACTGTCATTCCCAGATAGTGTTATTCCCATCCGAAACAGGCATTGTCATTCCCAGCAGATACAGATACGGTCATTCATAGCAAATACAGATACTGTCATTCCCAGCCGATTCAGACACTGCCATTCCCAGCAGATACAGATACTGTCATTCCCAGATACAGACACTGTCATTCCCAGTCGATACAGATACTGTCTTTCCCAGATACAGACACTGTCATTCCCAGCTGATACAGACACTGTCATTCCCAGATACAGATACTGTCATTCACAGCCGATACAGATACTGTTATTCCCAGATACAAATATTGTCATTCCCAGCCGATAAAGATACGGTCATTCCCAGCCGATGCAGATACTGTCATTCCCAGGCGATACAGATACTGTCTTTCCCAGATACAGACACTGTCATTCCCAGCCGATACAGATACTGTCATTCCCAGATACAGATACTGTCATTCCCAGATACTGATACTGTCATTCCCAGCCGATAAAGATACGGTCATTCCCAGCCGATGCAGATACTGTCATTCCCAGGCGATTTATTTATGTATTTATTTTACCTTTATTTAACCAGGTAGGCAAGTTGAGAACAAGTTCTCATTTACAATTGCGACCTGGCCAAGATAAAGCAAAGCAGTTCGACAGATACAACAACACAGAGATACACATGGAGTAAAACAAACATACAGTCAATAATAAAGTATAAACATGTCTATATACAATGTGAGCAAATGAGGTGAGAAGGGAGGTAAAGGCAAAAAAGGCCTTGGTGGCAAGGTAAATACAATATAGCAAGTAAAACACTGGAATGGTAGTTTTGCAATGGAAGAATGTGCAAAGTAGAAATAAAAATAATCGGGTGCAAAGGAGCAAAATAAATAAATAAATTAAATACAGTTGGGAAAGAGGTAGTTGATAGGGCTAAATTATAGGTGGGCTATGTACAGGTGCAGTAATCTGTGAGCTGCTCTGACAGTTGGTGCTTAAAGCTAGTGAGGGAGATAAGTGTTTCCAGTTTCAGAGATTTTTGTAGTTCGTTCCAGTCATTGGCAGCAGAGAACTGGAAAGAGAGGCGGCCAAAGAAAGAATTGGTTTTGGGGGTGACTAGAGAGATATACCTGCTGGAGCGTGTGCTACAGGTGGGAGATGCTATGGTGACCAGCGAGCTGAGATAAGGGTGGACTTTACCTAGCAGGGTCTTGTAGATGACATGGAGCCAGTGGGTTTGGCGACGAGTATGAAGCGAGGGCCAGCCAACGAGAGCGTACAGGTCGCAATGGTGGGTAGTATATGGGGCTTTGGTGACAAAACGGATTGCACTGTGATAGACTGCATCCAATTTGTTGAGTAGGGTATTGGAGGCTATTTTGTAAATTACATCGCCAAAGTCGAGGATTGGTAGGATGGTCAGTTTTACAAGGGTATGTTTGGCAGCATGAGTGAAGGATGCTTTGTTGCGAAATAGGAAGCCAATTCTAGATTTAACTTTGGATTGGAGATGTTTGATATGGGTCTGGAAGGAGAGTTTACAGTCTAACCAGACACCTAAGTATTTGTAGTTGTCCACGTATTCTAAGTCAGAGCCGTCCAGAGTAGTGATGTTGGACAGGCGGGTAGGTGCAGGTAGCGATCGGTTGAAGAGCATGCATTTAGTTTTACTTGTATTTAAGAGCAATTGGAGGCCACGGAAGGAGAGTTGTATGGCATTGAAGCTTGCCTGGAGGGTTGTTAACACAGTGTCCAAAGAAGGGCCGGAAGTATACAGAATGGTGTCGTCTGCGTAGAGGTGGATCAGAGACTCACCAGCAGCAAGAGCGACCTCATTGATGTATACAGAGAAGAGAGTCGGTCCAAGAATTGAACCCTGTGGCACCCCCATAGAGACTGCCAGAGGTCCGGACAACAGACCCTCCGATTTGACACACTGAACTATATCAGAGAAGTAGTTGGTGAACCAGGCGAGGCAATCATTTGAGAAACCAAGGCTGTTGAGTCTGCCGATGAGGATGTGGTGATTGACAGAGTCGAAAGCCTTGGCCAGATCAATGAATACGGCTGCACAGTAATGTTTCTTATCGATGGCGGTTAAGATATCGTTTAGGACCTTGAGCGTGGCTGAGGTGCACCCATGACCAGCTCTGAAACCAGATTGCATAGCAGAGAAGGTATGGTGAGATTCAAAATGGTCGGTAATCTGTTTGTTGACTTGGCTTTCGAAGACCTTAGAAAGGCATGGTAGGATAGATATAGGTCTGTAGCAGTTTGGGTCAAGAGTGTCCCCCCCTTTGAAGAGGGGGATGACCGCAGCTGCTTTCCAATCTTTGGGAATCTCAGACGACACGAAAGAGAGGTTGAACAGGCTAGTAATAGGGGTGGCAACAATTTCGGCAGATAATTTTAGAAAGAAAGGGTCCAGATTGTCTAGCCCGGCTGATTTGTAGGGGTCCAGATTTTGCAGCTCTTTCAGAACATCAGCTGAATGGATTTGGGAGAAGGAGAAATGGGGAAGGCTTGGGCGAGTTGCTGTTGGGGGTGCAGTGCTGTTGACAGGGGTAGGAGTAGCCAGGTGGAAAGCATGGCCAGCAGTAGAAAAATGCTTATTGAAATTTTCAATTATGGTGGATTTATCAGTGGTGACAGTGTTTCCTATCTTCAGTGCAGTGGGCAGCTGGGAGGAGGTGTTCTTATTCTCCATGGACTTTACAGTGTCCCAGAACTTTTTTGAGTTAGTGTTGCAAGAAGCAAATTTCCGCTTGAAAAAGCTAGCCTTGGCTTTTCTAACTGCCTGTGTATAATGGTTTCTAGCTTCCCTGAACAGCTGCATATCACGGGGGCTGTTCGATGCTAATGCAGAACGCCATAGGATGTTTTTGTGTTGGTTAAGGGCAGTCAGGTCTGGGGAGAACCAAGGGCTATATCTGTTCCTGGTTCTAAATTTCTTGAATGGGGCATGTTTATTTAAGATGGTTAGGAAGGCATTTTTTAAAAATATCCAGGCATCCTCTACTGACGGGATGAGGTCAATATCCTTCCAGGATACCCCGGCCAGGTCGATTAGAAAGGCCTGCTCGCTGAAGTGTTTCAGGGAGCGTTTTACAGTGATGAGAGGAGGTCGTTTGACCGCTGACCCATTACGGATGCAGGCAATGAGGCAGTGATCGCTGAGATCTTGGTTGAAGACAGCAGAGGTGTATTTAGAGGGGAAGTTGGTTAGGATGATATCTATGAGGGTGCCCGTGTTTAAGGCTTTGGGGAGGTACCTGGTAGGTTCATTGATAATTTGTGTGAGATTGAGGGCATCAAGTTTAGATTGTAGGATGGCTGGGGTGTTAAGCATGTTCCAGTTTAGGTCGCCTAGCAGCACGAGCTCTGAAGATAGATGGGGGGGCAATCAGTTCACATATGGTGTCCAGAGCACAGCTGGGGGCAGAGGGTGGTCTATAGCAGGCGGCAACGGTGAGAGACTTGCTTTTAGAGAGGTGGATTTTTAAAAGTAGAAGTTCAAATTGTTTGGGTACAGACCTGGATAGTAGGACAGAACTCTGCAGGCTATCTTTGCAGTAGATTGCAACACCGCCCCCTTTGGCAGTTCTATCTTGTCTGAAAATGTTGTAGTTTGGAATTAAAATGTCTGAATTTTTGGTGGTCTTTCTAAGCCAGGATTCAGACACAGCAAGAACATCCGGGTTGGCAGAGTGTGCTAAAGCAGTGAATAGAACAAACTTAGGGAGGAGGCTTCTAATGTTAACATGCATGAAACCAAGGCTATTACGGTTACAGAAGTCGTCAAACGAGAGCGCCTGGGGAATAGGAGTGGAGCTAGGCACTGCAGGGCCTGGATTCACCTCTACATCGCCAGAGGAACATAGGAGGAGTAGAATAAGGGTGCGGCTAAAAGCAATAAGAATTGGTCGTCTAGAACGTCTGGAACAGAGAGTAAAAGGAGGTTTCTGGGGGCGATAAAATAGCATCAAGGTATAATGTACAGACAAAGGTAAGGTAGGATGTGAATACAGTGCAGGTAAACCTAGGTATTGAGTGATGAAGAGAGAGATATTGTCTCTAGAAACATCATTGAAACCAGGAGATGTCATTGCATGTGTGGGTGGTGGAACTAATAGGTTGGATAAGGTATAGTGAGCAGGACTAGAGGCTCTACAGTGAAATAAGCCAATAAACACTAACCAGAACAGCAATGGACAAGACATATTGACATTAAGGAGAGGCATGCTTAGTCGAGTGATCAAAAGGGTCCAGTGAGTGGAGAGGTTGGTTGAGGGTCACGGCGATTTAGACAGCTAGCCAAGCCAACCGGTAGCAAGCTAGCATAGGATGGAGTCTGTTGTTAGCCACCTCTTGCGTTCAGTCAGTAGATTAGTGGGGTTCCGTGTGGTAGAGGGGATTAATCCAAATCACACAACAACAACAAAAATAAGAACAATAGATATAGTTATAGAGGCCCGAGAAGAAAACATAATAATAATAAAAATAAATAAATTGTCCGATTGTCTATTCAGATAGCAGCCGGTAAGACAGCTAACGGTTAGCGGGCCGCAGATGGGCATTCAGGTAACGTCGCGACAGAGGAGCCAGCCGGATCTCATTCAGGTAGATAACGTCGGCAGTCCAGTTGTGAAGGCCCGGTGGGGCTCCGCGTAGGCAGTGAAACGGGTCCGGATAGGTGACTGCAGCCCAGGAGTGAATGATGGAACTCAGGAGTGATTGACGGAGCTGGCTAGCACCGGAACAATCGATGTTTGCTCCGGAATCGACGAAAGCCACACGGATAGCAGCTAGCTAGCTGTGAGATCCGGGTATGAATGTCCAGAGAGCAGTTGAAATCCAGGGACATGGAGAGAAAAATTGGTCCGGTATGTTCCGTTCCGAGCCGCGCTGCGCCGTACAAAACTGGCGATTGATTTTCGAGCTAAAGGATAGCTGATGACCACAAACCGTGGTTAGCTGAATACTAACGATTTGCCAGTAAAGAAGCTAACTAGCTTCTGATTAGCTTCTGGATTAGCTTCTGGGCTAGCTCCTGGCTAGCTTCTGGCTAGTTTCTGGCTAGCTTCTTGGAGTTTCTGGCTAGCTTCTTGGAGGATTACAGATCTGAGGTAAATAATACTTTTTTATAAATATAAATTGGTGAGGCTGGTTGCAGGAGAGTGTTTAGAAGATGAGTTGATGGAAAATAAAAATTAAATGTATGTGAAAAAAGTTGTAAATATATATATATACAGGACACGACAAGATGAGGACAAAAGACGTCTGAACTGCTATGCGATCTTGGAAAAATACCTCATACAGATACTGTCTTTCCCAGATACAGACACTGTCATTCCCAGCCGATACAGATACTGTCATTCCCAGATACAGATACTGTCATTCCCAGATACTGATACTGTCATTCCCAGATACTGATACTGTCATTCCCAGCCGATACAGCCACTGTCATTCCCAGCCGATACAGACACGGTCATTCCCAGATACAGACACTGTCTTTCCCAGATACAGACACTGTCATTCCCAGCTGATACAGACACTGTCATTCCCAGATACAGATACTGTCATTCCCAGATAGTGTTATTCCCAGCCGAAACAGACACTGTCATTCCCAGCAGATACAGATACGGTCATTCCCAGCAGATACAGATACTGTCATTCCCAGCCGATTCAGACACTGCCATTCCCAGCAGATACAGATAATGTCATTCCCAGTCGATACAGATACTGTCTTTCACAGATACAGACCCTGTCATTCCCAGCTGATACAGACACTGTCATTCCCAGATACAGATACTGTCATTCCCAGCCGATACAGATACTGTTATTCCCAGATACAGATACTGTCATTCCCAGATACTGATACCGTCATTCCCAGATACTGATACTGTCATTCCCAGCCGATACAGACACTGTCATTCCCAGCCGATACAGACACTGTCATTCCCAGATACAGACACTGTCATTCCCAGTCGATACAGATACTGTCTTTCCCAGATACAGATACTGTCATTCCCAGATACAGATACAGTCATACCCAGCCGATACAGATACTGTCATTCCCAGAAACAGATACTGTCATTCCCAGCCGATACAGACACTGTCATTCCCAGCCGATACAGACACTGTTATTGCCAGATACAGACACTGTCTTTCCCAGTCGATACAGATACTTTCTTTCCCAGATACAGATACTGTCATTCCCAGATACTGATACTGTCATTCCCAGATACTGATACTGTCATTCCCAGCAGATACAGACACTGTCATTCCCAGCCGATACAAACACGGTCATTCCCAGATACAGACACTGTCTTTCCCAGATACAGATACTGTCATTCCCAGCCGATACAGATACTGTCATTCCCAGATAGTGTTATTCCCAGCCGAAACAGACATTGTCATTCCCAGCAGATACAGATACGGTCATTCATAGCAAATACAGATACTGTCATTCCCAGCCGATTCAAACACTGCCATTCCCAGCAGATACAGATACTGTCATTCCCAGATACAGACACTGTCATTCCCAGTCGATACAGATACTGTCTTTCCCAGATACAGACACTGTCATTCCCAGCTGATACAGACACTGTCATTCCCAGATACAGACACTGTCATTCCCAGCCGATACAGATACTGTCATTCCCAGATACAGATACTGTCATTCCCAGATACTGATACTGTCATTCCCAGCCGATAAAGATACGGTCATTCCCAGCCGATGCAGATACTGTCATTCCCAGGCGATACAGATACTGTCTTTCCCAGATACAGACACTGTCATTCCCAGCCGATACAGATACTGTCATTCCCAGATACAGATACTGTCATTCCCAGATACTGATACTGTCATTCCCAGATACTGATACTGTCATTCCCAGCCGATACAGACACTGTCATTCCCAGCCGATACAGACACGGTCATTCCCAGATACAGACACTGTCTTTCCCAGATACAGACACTGTCATTCCCAGCTGATACAGACACTGTCATTCCCAGATACAGATACTGTCATTCCCAGATAGTGTTATTCCCAGCCGAAACAGACACTGTCATTCCCAGCAGATACAGATACGGTCATTCCCAGCAGATACAGATACTGTCATTCCCAGCCGATTCAGACACTGCCATTCCCAGCAGATACAGATACTGTCATTCCCAGATACAGACACTGTCATTACAAGTCGATACAGATACTGTCTTTCCCAGATACAGACACTGTCATTCCCAGCTGATAAAGACACTGTCATTCCCAGATACAGATACTGTCATTCCCAGCCGATACAGATACTGTTATTCCCAGATACAAATATTGTCATTCCCAGCCGATAAAGATACGGTCATTCCCAGCCGATGCAGATACTGTCATTCCCAGCCGATGCAGATACTGTCATTCCCAGCCGATGCAGATACTGTCATTCCCAGCCGATACAGATACTGTCATTCCCAGCCGATACAGATACTGTCATTCCCAGATACAGATACTGTCATTCCCAGATACTGATACTGTCATTCCCAGATACTGATACTGTCATTCCCAGCAAGTACAGACACTGTCATTCCCAGCCGATACAAACACGGTCATTCCCAGATACAGACACTGTCTTTCCCAGATACAGATACTGTCATTCCCAGCCGATAGAGATACTGTCATTCCCAGCCAATACAGAAACTGTCATTCCCAGATATTGTCATTCCCAGCCGATGCAGATACTGTCATTCCCAGCCGATACAGACATTGTCGTTCCCAGCCGATACAGATACTGTCATTCCCAGCCAATACAGATACTGTCATTCCCAGTCGATACAGATACTTTCTTTCCCAGATACAGATACTGTCATTCCCAGATACTGATACTGTCATTCCCAGATACTGATACTGTCATTCCCAGCAGATACAGACACTGTCATTCCCAGCCGATACAAACACGGTCATTCCCAGATACAGACACTGTCTTTCCCAGATACAGATACTGTCATTCCCAGCCGATACAGACACTGTCTTTCCCAGTCGATACAGATACTTTCTTTCCCAGATACAGATACTGTCATTCCCAGATACTGATACTGTCATTCCCAGATACTGATACTGTCATTCCCAGCAGATACAGACACTGTCATTCCCAGCCAATACAAACACGGTCATTCCCAGATACAGACACTGTCTTTCCCAGATACAGATACTGTCATTCCCAGCCGATACAGATACTGTCATTCCCAGATAGTGTTATTCCCAGCCGAAACAGACATTGTCATTCCCAGCAGATACAGATACGGTCATTCATAGCAAATACAGATACTGTCATTCCCAGCCGATTCAAACACTGCCATTCCCAGCAGATACAGATACTGTCATTCCCAGATACAGACACTGTCATTCCCAGTCGATACAGATACTGTCTTTCCCAGATACAGACACTGTCATTCCCAGCTGATACAGACACTGTCATTCCCAGATACAGACACTGTCATTCCCAGCCGATACAGATACTGTCATTCCCAGATACAGATACTGTCATTCCCAGATACTGATACTGTCATTCCCAGCCGATAAAGATACGGTCATTCCCAGCCGATGCAGATACTGTCATTCCCAGGCGATACAGATACTGTCTTTCCCAGATACAGACACTGTCATTCCCAGCCGATACAGATACTGTCATTCCCAGATACAGATACTGTCATTCCCAGATACTGATACTGTCATTCCCAGATACTGATACTGTCATTCCCAGCCGATACAGACACTGTCATTCCCAGCCGATACAGACACGGTCATTCCCAGATACAGACACTGTCTTTCCCAGATACAGACACTGTCATTCCCAGCTGATACAGACACTGTCATTCCCAGATACAGATACTGTCATTCCCAGATAGTGTTATTCCCAGCCGAAACAGACACTGTCATTCCCAGCAGATACAGATACGGTCATTCCCAGCAGATACAGATACTGTCATTCCCAGCCGATTCAGACACTGCCATTCCCAGCAGATACAGATACTGTCATTCCCAGATACAGACACTGTCATTACAAGTCGATACAGATACTGTCTTTCCCAGATACAGACACTGTCATTCCCAGCTGATAAAGACACTGTCATTCCCAGATACAGATACTGTCATTCCCAGCCGATACAGATACTGTTATTCCCAGATACAAATATTGTCATTCCCAGCCGATAAAGATACGGTCATTCCCAGCCGATGCAGATACTGTCATTCCCAGCCGATGCAGATACTGTCATTCCCAGCCGATACAGATACTGTCATTCCCAGCCGATACAGATACTGTCATTCCCAGATACAGATACTGTCATTCCCAGATACTGATACTGTCATTCCCAGATACTGATACTGTCATTCCCAGCAAGTACAGACACTGTCATTCCCAGCCGATACAAACACGGTCATTCCCAGATACAGACACTGTCTTTCCCAGATACAGATACTGTCATTCCCAGCCGATAGAGATACTGTCATTCCCAGCCAATACAGAAACTGTCATTCCCAGATATTGTCATTCCCAGCCGATGCAGATACTGTCATTCCCAGCCGATACAGACATTGTCGTTCCCAGCCGATACAGATACTGTCATTCCCAGCCAATACAGATACTGTCATTCCCAGATACTGTCATTCCTAGACACAGATACTGTCATTCCTAGACACAGATACTGCCATTCCCAGACATAGATACTGTCATTCCCAGATACAGATACTGTCATTCCCAGATAGAGACACTCATTCCCAGCCGATACAGATACAGTCATTCCCAGAAGATACAGGCACTGTCATTCCCAGCCGATACAGATACTGTCATTCCCTGATACAGATACTGTCATTCCATGATACAGTTGCTGTCATTCCCTGATACAGATACTGTCATTCCCTGATACAGATACTGTCATTCCCTGATACAGATACTGTCATTCCCAGATACAGATATTGTCATTCCCAGACACAGACACTGTCATTCCAATATACAGATACTGTCATTCCCAGCCAATACAGATACTGTCATTCCCAGGTACAGATACTGTCATTCCCAGCCACTACAGATACTGTCATTCCCAGATACTGTCATTCCCAGACACAGATACTGTCGTTCCTAGACACAGATACTGTCATTCCCAGACACAGATACTGTCATTCCCAGACACAGATACTGTCATTCCCAGACACAGATAGTGTCATTCCCAGACACAGATAGTGTCATTCCCAGACACAGACACTGTCATTCCGAGATACAGATCCTGTCATTCCCAGATATATATACTGTCATTCCCAGATAGAGCCACTGTCATTCTGATATACAGATACTGTCATTCCCAGATAGAGACATTCCTGTCAGTCCCAGCCGATACAGACACTGTCATTCCCAGCAGATACAGATACTGTCTTTGCCAGCAGATACAGATACTGTCATTCCCAGCAGATACAGATACTGTCATTCCCAGCAGATACAGATACTGTCATTCCCAGATACCGCTACTGTCATTCCTAGCAGATACAGATACTGTCATTCCCAGTCGATACAGATACTGTCATTCCCAGCCGATGCAGATACTGTCATTCCCAGATACAGATACTGTCATTCCCAGACACAGATAGTGTCATTCCCAGACACAGATAGTGTCATTCCCAGACACAGATAGTGTCATTCCCAGATACAGATACTGTCATTCCCAGATATATATATACTGTCATTCCCAGATAGAGCCACTGTCATTCCGATATACAGATACTGTCATTCCCAGATAGAGACATTGTCATTCCCAGCCGATGCAGATACTGTCATTCCCAGCCTATGCAGAAACTGTCATTCCCAGATTCAGATACTGTCATTCCCAGATACAGATACTGTCATTCCCAGATACAGATACTGTCATTCCCAGACACAGATACTGTCATTCCCAGATACAGATACTGTCATTCTCAGATAGAGACACTCATTCCCAGCCGATACAGATACTGTCATTCCCAGCCGATGCAGATACTGTCATTCCCAGATACAGATACTGTCATTCCCAGACACAGATAGTGTCATTCCCAGACACAGATAGTGTCATTCCCAGACACAGATAGTGTCATTCCCAGATACAGATACTGCCATTCCCAGATATATATACTGTCATTCCCAGATAGAGCCACTGTCATTCCGATATACAGATACTGTCATTCCCAGATAGAGACATTGTCATTCCCAGCCGATGCAGATACTGTCATTCCCAGCCTATGCAGATACTGTCATTCCCAGATTCAGATACTGTCATTCCCAGATAGAGACACTCATTCCCAGCCGATACAGATACTGTCATTCCCAGCCGATGCAGATACTGTCATTCCCAGCCGATGCAGATACTGTAATTCCCAGCAGATACAGATACTGTCATTCCCAGCCGATACAGATACTGTCATTCCCAGACACAGATACTGTCATTCCCAGACACAGATACTGTCATTCCCAGACACAGATACTGTCATTCCCAGACACAGATACTGTCTTTCCCAGACACAGATACTGTCATTCCTAGACACAGATACTGTCATTCCTAGACACAGATACTGTCATTCCCAGATAGAGACATTGTCATTCCCAGCCGATGCAGATACTGTCATTCCCAGATACAGATACTGTCATTCCCAGATACAGATACTGTCATTCCCAGATAGAGATATTGTCATTCCCAGTCGATACAGATACTGTGATTCCCAGCCGATGCAGATACTGTCATTCCCAGCCGATGCAGATACTGTCATTCCCAGCCGATGCAGATACTGTCATTCCCAGATACAGATACTGTCATTCCCACATACAGATACTGTCATTCCCAGCCGATACAGATACTTTCATTCCCAGCCGATACAGATACTGCCATTCCCAGCAGATACAGGCACTGTCATTCCCAGCCGATACAGATACTGTCATTCCCTGATACATATACTGTCATTCCCTGATACAGATACTGTCATTCCCTGATACATATACTGTCATTCCCTGATACAGATACTGTCATTCCCAGATACAGATAATGTCATTCCCTGAAACAGATAATGTCATTCCCAGATACAGATAATGTAATTCCCAGCAGATACAGATACTGTCATTCCCAGTCGATACAGATACTGTAATTCCCAGATACATATACTGTCATTCCCAGCCGATACAGACAAAGTCATTCCCAGTCGATACAGACACAGTCAATCACAGCAGATACAGATACTGTCCTTCCCAGTCGATACAGATACTGTCATTCCCAGCCGATACAGATACTGTCATTCCCAGATACAGATACTGTCATTCAGAAGACAGACACTGTCATTCCCAGCCGATACAGATACTGTCATTCCCAGATACAGATACTGTCATTCCCAGATAAAGATACTGTCATTCCTAGATACAGATACTGTCATTCCCAGATACAGACACTGTCATTCCCAGCCGATACAGATACTGTCATTCCCAGATACAGATATTGTCATTCCCAGCCGATACAGATACTGTCATTCCCATATACAGATACTGTCATTCCCAGATACAGATACTGTCATTCCCAGTCGATACAGATACTGTCATTCCCAGATACAGATACTGTCATTCCCAGACACAGATACTGCCATTCTCAGCCGATACAGACACTGTAAATCCCAGCCGATACAGACACTGTCATTCCCAGATACAGACACTGTCATTCCCAGTCGATACAGATACTGTCATTCCCAGATACATATACTGTCATTCCCAGCCGATACAGACGCTGTCATTCCCAGATACAGATACTGTCATTCCCAGCCGATACAGACACTGTCATTCCCAGATACAGATACTGTCATTCCCAGCCGATGCAGATACTGTCATTCCCAGCCGATGCAGATACTGTCAGTCCCAGCCGATGCAGACACTGTCATTCCCAGCAGATACAGATACTGTCATACAGACACTGTCATTCCCAGCAGATACAGATAATGTATTTCCCAGCAGATACAGATACTGTCATTCCCAGTCGATACAGACACTGTCATTCCAAGCATATAGAGATACTTTCATTCCCAGCCGATACAGACACTGTCATTCCCAGTCGATACAGACACTGTCATTCCCAGATACATATACTGTCATTCCCAGCCGATACAGACACTGTCATTCCCAGATACAGATACTGTCATTCCCAGCCGATACAGTCATTCCCAGCCGATACAGTCATTCCCAGCCGATACAGACACTGTCATTCCCAGATACAGATACTGTCATTCCCAGCCGATACAGACACTGTCATTCCCAGCAGATACAGATACTTTCATTCCCAGATACCGCTACTGTCATTCCTAGCAGATACAGATACTGTCATTCCCAGTCGATACAGATACTGTCATTCCCAGCCGATGCAGATACTGTCATTCCCAGATACAGATACTGTCATTCCCAGACACAGATACTGTCAGTCCCAGATACATATACTGTCATTCCCAGCCGATACAGACACTGTCATTCCCAGCAGATACAGATACTGTCATTCCCAGCCGATACAGATACTGCCATTCCCAGCCGATACAGATACTGTCATTCCCAGCCGATACAGATACTGTCATTCCCAGATACAGATACTGTCATTCCCAGATACAGATACTGTCATTCCCAGATACAGATACTGAAATTCCTAGCAATACAGATACTGTCATTCCCAGTCGATACAGATACTGTCATTCCCAGCCGATACAGATACTGCCATTCCCAGGCGATACAGATACTGTCATTCCCAGCCGATGCAGACACTGTCATTCCCAGATACAGGCACTGTCATTCCCAGTCGATTCAGATACTGTCATTCCCAGATTCAGATACTGTCATTCCCAGCCGATACAGACACTGTCATTTGCAGCAGATACAGACACTGTCATTCCCAGATACAGATACTGTCATTCCCAGACACAGATACTGTCATTAACAGATGATACAGATACTGTTATTCCCAGATACATATATTGTCATTCCCAGCCGATAAAGGTAATGTCATTCCCAGCCGATGCAGATACTGTCATTCCCAGCCGATGCAGATACTGTCATTCCCAGCCGATGCAGACATTGTCATTCCCAGCCGATGCAGACATTGTCGTTCCCAGACGATACAGATACTGTCATTCCCTGATACAGATACTGTCATTCCCTGATACAAACACTGTCATTCCCTGATACAGATAATGTCATACCCTGATACAGATAATGTCATTCCCTGATACAGATACTGTCATTCCCAGCCAATACAGATACTGTCATTACCAGCAGATACAGGCACTGTCATTCCCAGCCGATACAGATACTGTCATTCCCTGATACAGATAATGTCATTCCCTGATACAGATACTGTCATTCCCAGATACAGATAATGTCAATCCCTGATACAGATACTGTCATTCCATTCCTAGTCGATACAGACACTGTCATTCTCAGTCGATACAGACACTGTCATTCCCAGTCGATACAGACACTGTCATTCCCAGTCGATACAGATAGTGTCATTCCCAGTCGATACAGATAGTGTCATTCCCAGACCCAGATAGTGTCATTCCCAGACACAGATATTGTCATTCCCAGACACAGATATTGTCATTCCCAGCCAATACAGATACTGTCATTCCCATATACAGATACTGTCATTCCCAGCCAATACAGATACTGTCATTCCCAGATACTGTCATTCCCAGACACAGATACTGTCATTCCTAGACACAGATACTGTCATTCCCAGACACAGATACTGTTATTCCCAGATAAAGATACTGTCATTCCCAGATAGAGACACTAATTCCCAGCCGATACAGATACTCTCATTCCCAGCCGATGCAGATACTGTCATTCCCAGCCGATGCAGATACTGTAATTCCCAGCAGATACAGATACTGTCATTCCCAGCCGATACAGATACTGTCATTCCCAGCCGATACAGATACTGTCATTCCCAGCTGATACATATACTGCCATTCCCAGACACAGATACTGTCATTCCCAGACACAGATACTGTCATTCCCAGACACAGATACTGTCATTCCCAGAAACAGATACTGTCATTCCCAGACACAGATACTGTCATTCCTAGACACAGATACTGTCATTCCCAGATACAGATACTGTCATTCCCAGATACAGATACTATCATTCCCAGACACAGATTCTGTCATTCCCAGATGGAGACATTGTCATTCCCAGCCGATGCAGATACTGTCATTCCCAGATACAGATACTGTCATTCCCTGATACAGATACTGTCATTCCCTGATGCAGATAATGTAATTCCCTGATACAGATAATGTCATTCCCTGATACAGACACTGTCATTCCCAGATACAGATAATGTCATTCCCAGATACAGATAATGTCAATCCCTGATACAGATACTGTCATTCCCAGATACAAATACTGTCATTCCCAGACACAGATAGTGTCATTCCCTGACACAGATAGTGGCATTCCCAGACACAGATAGTGTCATTCCGAGATACAGATCCTGACATTCCCAGATACATATACTGTCATTCCCAGATAGAGCCACTGTCATTCCGGTATACAGATACTGTCATTCACAGCCAATACAGATACTGTCATTCCCTGATACAGATACTGTCATTCCCTGATACAGATACTGTCATTCCCTGATACAGATACTGTCATTCCCTGATACAGATACTGTCATTCCCTGATACAGATAATGTCATTCCCCGATACAGATAATGTCATTCCCAGATACAGATCATGTCAATCCCTGATACAGATACTGTCATTCCCAGATACAAATACTGTCATTCCCAGACACAGATAGTGTCATTCCCAAACACAGATAGTGTCATTCCCAGACACAGATATTGTCATTCCCAGACACAGACACTGTCATTCCAATATACAGATACTGTCATTCCCAGCCAATACAGATACTGTCATTCCCATATACAGATACTGTCATTCCCAGCCAATACAGATATTGTCATTCCCAGATAATGTCATTCCCAGATACTGTCATTCCCAGACACAGGTAGTGTCATTCCCAGACACAGATAGTGTCATTCCCAGACACAGATAGTGTCATTTCCAGACACAGACACTGTCATTCCGAGAAACAGATCCTGTCATTCCTAAATATATATACTGTCATTCCCATGTAGAGCCACTATCATTCCGATATACAGCTACTGTCATTCCGAATTAGAGACATTGTCATTCCCAGCCGATGCAGACACTGTCATTCCCAGCCGATGCAGATACTGTCATTCCCAGCCGATGCAGATACTGTCATTCCCAGATACAGATACTGTCATTCCCAGCCGATACAGATACTGTCATTCCCAGCCGATACAGATACTGTCATTCCCAGCTGATACAGATACTGCCATTCCCAGCAGATACAGGCACTGTCATTCCCAGCCGATACAGACACTGTCATTCCCAGATACAGATACTGTCATTCCCAGATACAGATACTGTCATTCCCAGCCGATAAATACACTGTCATTCCCAGATACATATATTGTCATTCCCAGCCGATGCAGATACTGTCATTCCCAGCCGATGCAGATACTGTCAGTCCCAGCCGATACAGACACTGTCATTCCCAGCAGATACAGATACTGTCTTTGCCAGCAGATACAGATACTGTCATTCCCAGATACAGACACTGTCATTCCCAGTCGATACAGATACTGTCATTCCCAGATACAGATACTGTCATTCCCAGCCGATACAGACACTGTCATTCCCAGATACAGATACTGTCATTCCCAGCCGATACAGACACTGTCATTCCCAGATACAGATACTCTCATTCCCAGCCGATACATACACTGTCATTCCCAGATACAGAAACTGTCATTCCCATTCCCATGCAGATACTGTCATTCCCAGCCTATGCAGATACTGTCATTCCCAGATTCAGATACTGTCATTCCCAGATACAGATACTGTCATTCCCAGACACAGATACTGTCATTCCCAGATACAGATACTGTCATTCCCAGATAGAGACACTCATTCCCAGCCAATACAGATACTGTCATTCCCAGCCGATGCAGATACTGTCATTCCCAGCCGATGCAGATACTGTAATTCCCAGCAGATACAGATACTGTCATTCCCAGCCGATACAGATACTGTCATTCCCAGACACAGATACTGTCATTCCCAGACACAGATACTGTCATTCCCAGACACAGATACTGTCATTCCCAGACACAGATACTGTCATTCCTAGACACAGATACTGTCATTCCCAGATACAGATACTATCATTCCCAGACACAGATACTGTCATTCCTAGACACAGATACTGTCATTCCCAGATAGAGACATTGTCATTCCCAGCCGATGCAGATACTGTCATTCCCAGATACAGATACTGTCATTCCCAGATACAGATACTGTCATTCCCAGATAGAGATATTGTCATTCCCAGTCGATACAGATACTGTGATTCCCAGCCGATGCAGATACTGTCATTCCCAGCCGATGCAGATACTGTCATTCCCAGCCGATGCAGATACTGTCATTCCCAGATACAGATACTGTCATTCCCACATACAGATACTGTCATTCCCAGCCGATACAGATACTTTCATTCCCAGCCGATACAGATACTGCCATTCCCAGCAGATACAGGCACTGTCATTCCCAGCCGATACAGATACTGTCATTCCCTGATACAGATAATGTCATTCCCTGATACAGATAATGTCATTCCCTGATACAGATACTGTCATTCCCTGATACATATACTGTCATTCCCTGATACAGATACTGTCATTCCCAGATACAGATACTGTCATTCCCTGAAACAGATAATGTCATTCCCAGATACAGATAATGTCATTCCCAGCAGATACAGATACTGTCATTCCCAGTCGATACAGATACTGTAATTCCCAGATACATATACTGTCATTCCCAGCCGGTACAGACAAAGTCATTCCCAGCCGATACAGACACACAATCACAGCAGATACAGATACTGTCATTCCCAGTCGATACAGATACTGTCATTCCCAGCCGATACAGATACTGTCATTCCCAGATACAGATACTGTCATTCAGAAGACAGACACTGTCATTCCCAACCGATACAGATACTGTCATTCCCAGATACAGATACTGTCATTCCCAGATAAAGATACTGTCATTCCTAGATACAGATACTGTCATTCCCAGATACAGACACTGTCATTCCCAGCCGATACAGATACTGTCATTCCCAGATACAGATACTGTCATTCCCAGCCGATACAGATACTGTCATTCCCATATACAGATACTGTCATTCCCAGATACAGATACTGTCATTCCCAGTCGATACAGATACTGTCATTCCCAGATACAGATACTGTCATTCCCAGACACAGATACTGCCATTCTCAGCCGATACAGACACTGTAAATCCCAGCCGATACAGACACTGTCATTCCCAGATACAGACACTGTCATTCCCAGTCGATACAGATACTGTCATTCCCAGATACATATACTGTCATTCCCAGCCGATACAGACACTGTCATTCCCAGATACAGATACTGTCATTCCCAGCCGATACAGACACTGTCATTCCCAGATACAGATACTGTCATTCCCAGCCGATACAGATACTGTCATTCCCATATACAGATACTGTCATTCCCAGATACAGATACTGTCATTCCCAGTCGATACAGATACTGTCATTCCCAGATACAGATACTGTCATTCCCAGACACAGATACTGCCATTCTCAGCCGATACAGACACTGTAAATCCCAGCCGATACAGACACTGTCATTCCCAGATACAGACACTGTCATTCCCAGCCGATACAGATACTGTCATTCCCAGATACAGATACTGTCATTCCCAGCCGATACAGATACTGTCATTCCCATATACAGATACTGTCATTCCCAGATACAGATACTGTCATTCCCAGTCGATACAGATACTGTCATTCCCAGATACAGATACTGTCATTCCCAGACACAGATACTGCCATTCTCAGCCGATACAGACACTGTAAATCCCAGCCGATACAGACACTGTCATTCCCAGATACAGACACTGTCATTCCCAGTCGATACAGATACTGTCATTCCCAGATACATATACTGTCATTCCCAGCCGATACAGACACTGTCATTCCCAGATACAGATACTGTCATTCCCAGCCGATACAGACACTGTCATTCCCAGATACAGATACTGTCATTCCCAGCCGATGCAGATACTGTCATTCCCAGCCGATGCAGATACTGTCAGTCCCAGCCGATACAGACACTGTCATTCCCAGCAGATACAGATACTGTCATACAGACACTGTCATTCCCAGCAGATACAGATAATGTCTTTCCCAGCAGATACAGATACTGTCATTCCCAGTCGATACAGACACTGTCATTCCTAGCATATAGAGATACTTTCATTCCCAGCCGATACAGACACTGTCATTCCCAGTCGATACAGACACTGTCATTCCCAGATACATATACTGTCATTCCCAGCCGATACAGACACTGTCATTCCCAGATACAGATACTGTCATTCCCAGCCGATACAGTCATTCCCAGCCGATACAGACACTGTCATTCCCAGATACAGATACTGTCATTCCCAGCCGATACAGACACTGTCATTCCCAGCAGATACAGATACTGTCATTCCCAGCAGATACAGATACTGTCATTCCCAGATACCGCTACTGTCATTCCTAGCAGATACAGATACTGTCATTCCCAGTCGATACAGATACTGTCATTCCCAGCCGATGCAGATACTGTCATTCCCAGATACAGATACTGTCATTCCCAGACACAGATACTGTCAGTCCCAGATACATATACTGTCATTCCCAGCCGATACAGATACTGTCATTCCCAGCCGATACAGATACTGTCATTCCCAGATACAGATACTGTCATTCCCAGATACAGATACTGTCATTCCCAGCCGATACAGATACAGTCATTCCCAGATACAGATACTGTCATTCCCAGATACAGATACTGAAATTCCTAGCAATACAGATACTGTCATTCCCAGTCGATACAGATACTGTCATTCCCAGCCGATACAGATACTGCCATTCCCAGGCGATACAGATACTGTCATTCCCAGCCGATGCAGACACTGTCATTCCCAGATACAGGCACTGTCATTCCCAGTCGATTCAGATACTGTCATTCCCAGATACATATACTGTCATTCCCAGCCGATACAAACACTGTCATTCCCAGATACAGATACTGTCATTACCAGCCGATACAGACACTGTCATTCCCAGATTCAGATACTGTCATTCCCAGCCGATACAGACACTGTCATTTGCAGCAGATACAGATACTGTCATTCCCAGATACAGATACTGTCATTCCCAGACACAGATACTGTCATTAACAGATGATACAGATACTGTTATTCCCAGATACATATATTGTCATTCCCAGCCGATAAAGGTAATGTCATTCCCAGCAGATACAGATACTGTCATTCCCAGTCGATACAGATACTGTCATTCCCAGCCGATGCAGATACTGTCATTCCCAGATACAGATACTGTCATTCCCAGACACAGATACTGTCAGTCCCAGATACATATACTGTCATTCCCAGCCGATACAGACACTGTCATTCCCAGCAGATACAGATACTGTCATTCCCAGCCGATACAGATACTGCCATTCCCAGCCGATACAGATACTGTCATTCCCAGCCGATACAGATACTGTCATTCCCAGATACAGATACTGTCATTCCCAGATACAGATACTGTCATTCCCAGCCGATACAGATACAGTCATTCCCAGATACAGATACTGTCATTCCCAGATACAGATACTGAAATTCCTAGCAATACAGATACTGTCATTCCCAGTCGATACAGATACTGTCATTCCCAGCCGATACAGATACTGCCATTCCCAGGCGATACAGATACTGTCATTCCCAGCCGATGTAGACACTGTCATTCCCAGATACAGGCACAGTCATTCCCAGTCGATTCAGATACTGTCATTCCCAGATACATATACTGTCATTCCCAGCCGATACAAACACTGTCATTCCCAGATACAGATACTGTCATTACCAGCCGATACAGACACTGTCATTCCCAGATTCAGATACTGTCATTCCCAGCCGATACAGACACTGTCATTTGCAGCAGATACAGATACTGTCATTCCCAGATACAGATACTGTCATTCCCAGACACAGATACTGTCATTAACAGATGATACAGATACTGTTATTCCCAGATACATATATTGTCATTCCCAGCCGATAAAGGTAATGTCATTCCCAGCAGATACAGATACTGTCATTCCCAGTCGATACAGATACTGTCATTCCCAGCCGATGCAGATACTGTCATTCCCAGATACAGATACTGTCATTCCCAGACACAGATACTGTCAGTCCCAGATACATATACTGTCATTCCCAGCCGATACAGACACTGTCATTCCCAGCAGATACAGATACTGTCATTCCCAGCCGATACAGATACTGCCATTCCCAGCCGATACAGATACTGTCATTCCCAGCCGATACAGATACTGTCATTCCCAGATACAGATACTGTCATTCCCAGATACAGATACTGTCATTCCCAGCCGATACAGATACAGTCATTCCCAGACACAGATACTGTCAGTCCCAGATACAGATACTGTCATTCCCAGCCGATACAGATACTGTCATTCCCAGCCGATAAAGGTAATGTCATTCCCAGCCGATGCAGATACTGTCATTCCCAGCCAATGCAGATACTGTCATTCCCAGCCGATGCAGACATTGTCATTCCCAGCCGATACAGACATTGTCGTTCCCAGACGATACAGATACTGTCATTCCCTGATACAGATACTGTCATTCCCTGATACAAATACTGTAATTCCCTGATACAGATAATGTCATTCCCTGATACAGATACTGTCATTCCCAGCCAATACAGATACTGTCATTACCAGCAGATACAGGCACTGTCATTCCCAGCCGATACAGATACTGTCATTCCCTGATACAGATAATGTCATTCCCTGATACAGATACTGTCATTCCCAGATACAGATAATGTCAATCCCTGATACAGATACTGTCATTCCATTCCTAGTCGATACAGACACTGTCATTCTCAGTCGATACAGACACTGTCATTCCCAGTCGATACAGACACTGTCATTCCCAGTCGATACAGAGAGTGTCATTCCCAGTCGATACAGATAGTGTCATTCCCAGACCCAGATAGTGTCATTCCCAGACACAGATATTGTCATTCCCAGACACAGACACTATCATTCCGATATACAGATACTGTCATTCCAGCCAATACAGATACTGTCATTCCCATATACAGATACTGTCATTCCCAGCCAATACAGATACTGTCATTCCCAGATACTGTCATTCCCAGACACAGATACTGTCATTCCTAGACACAGATACTGTCATTCCCAGACACAGATACTGTCATTCCCAGATAAAGATACTGTCATTCCCAGATAGAGACACTAATTCCCAGCCGATACAGATACTCTCATTCCCAGCCGATGCAGATACTGTCATTCCCAGCCGATGCAGATACTGTAATTCCCAGCAGATACAGATACTGTCATTCCCAGCCGATACAGATACTGCCATTCCCAGACACAGATACTGTCATTCCCAGACACAGATACTGTCATTCCCAGACACAGACACTATCATTCCCAGACACAGATACTGTCATTCCCAGAAACAGATACTGTCATTCCCAGACACAGATACTGTCATTCCTAGACACAGATACTGTCATTCCCAGATACAGATACTGTCATTCCCAGATACAGATACTATCATTCCCAGACACAGATTCTGTCATTCCCAGATGGAGACATTGTCATTCCCAGCCGATGCAGATACTGTCATTCCCAGATACAGATACTGTCATTCCCAGATACATATACTGTCATTCCCAGATAGAGATATTGTCATTCCCAGTCGATACAGATACTGTCATTCCCAGCCGATGCAGATACTGTCATTCCCAGATACAGATACTGTCATTCCCTGATACAGATACTGTCATTCCCTGATACAGATACTGTCATTCCCTGATACAGATAATGTAATTCCCTGATACAGATAATGTCATTCCCAGATACAGATAATGTCATTCCCTGATACAGATACTGTCATTCCCAGATACAGATAATGTCATTCCCAGATACAGATAATGTCAATCCCTGATACAGATACTGTCATTCCCAGATACAAATACTGTCATTCCCAGACACAGATAGTGTCATTCCCAGACACAGATAGTGGCATTCCCAGACACAGATAGTGTCATTCCGAGATACAGATCCTGTCATTCCCAGATACATATACTGTCATTCCCAGATAGAGCCACTGTCATTCCGGTATACAGATACTGTCATTCACAGCCAATACAGATACCGTCATTCCCTGATACAGATACTGTCATTCCCTGATATAGATACTGTCATTCCCTGATACAGATACTGTCATGCCCTGATACAGATACTGTCATTCCCTGATACAGATAATGTCATTCCCCGATACAGATAATGTCATTCCCAGATACAGATCATGTCAATCCCTGATACAGATACTGTCATTCCCAGATACAAATACTGTCATTCCCAGACACAGATAGTGTCATTCCCAAACACAGATAGTGTCATTCCCAGACACAGATATTGTCATTCCCAGACACAGACACTGTCATTCCAATATACAGATACTGTCATTCCCAGCCAATACAGATACTGTCATTCCCATATACAGATACTGTCATTCCCAGCCAATACAGATACTGTCATTCCGAGATACAGATCCTGTCATTCCTAAATATATATACTGTCATTCCCATGCAGAGCCACTGTCATTCCGATATACAGCTACTGTCATTCCGAATTAGAGACATTGTCATTCCCAGCCGATGCAGATACTGTCATTCCCAGCCGATACAGATACTGTCATTCCCAGCCGATACAGATACTGTCATTCCCAGCTGATACAGATACTGCCATTCCCAGCAGATACAGGCACTGTCATTCCCAGTCGATACAGATACTGTCATTCCCAGACACAGATAGTGTCATTCCCAGACACAGATAGTGTCATTCCCAGACACAGATAGTGTCATTCCCAGACACAGATAGTGTCATTCCCAGACACAGACACTGTCATTCCGAGATACAGATCCTGTCATTCCCAGATATATATACTGTCATTCCCAGATAGAGCCACTGTCATTCCGATATACAGATACTGTCATTCCCAGCCAATACAGATACTGTCATTCCCAGATACTGTCATTCCCAGACACAGATACTGTCATTCCGAGATACAGATCCTGTCATTCCCAGCCAATACAGATACTGTCATTCCCAGATAGAGCCACTGTCATTCCGATATACAGATACTGTCATTCCCAGATACTGTCATTCCTAGACACAGATACTGTCATTCCTAGACACAGATACTGTCATTCCCAGACACAGATACTGTCATTCCCAGATACAGATACTGTCATTCCCTGATACAGATACTGTCATTCCCTGATACAGATAATGTCATTCCCTGATAGAGATACTGTCATTCCCAGATACAGATAATGTCATTCCCAGATACAGATCATGTAAATCCCTGATACAGATACTGTCATTCCCAGATACAAATACTGTCATTCCCAGTCGATACAGATAGAGTCATTCCCAGAAACAGATAGTGTCATTCCCAGACACAGATAGTGTCATTCCCAGACACAGATAATGTCATTCCCCGATACAGATAATGTCATTCCCAGATACAGATCATGTCAATCCCAGATACAGATACTGTCATTCCCAGATACAAATACTGTCATTCCCAGACACAGATAGTGTCATTCCCAAACACAGATAGTGTCATTCCCAGACACAGATATTGTCATTCCCAGACACAGACACTGTCATTCCAATATACAGATACTGTCATTCCCAGCCAATACAGATACTGTCATTCCCATATACAGATACTGTCATTCCCAGCCAATACAGATATTGTCATTCCCAGATAATGTCATTCCCAGATACTGTCATTCCCAGACACAGATAGTGTCATTCCCAGACACAGATAGTGTAATTCCCAGAAACAGATAGTGTCATTTCCAGACACAGACACTGTCATTCCGAGATACAGATCCTGTCATTCCTAAATATATATACTGTCATTCCCATGTAGAGCCACTGTCATTCCGATATACAGCTACTGTCATTCCGAATTAGAGACATTGTCATTCCCAGCCGATGCAGATACTGTCATTCCCAGCCGATGCAGATACTGTCATTCCCAGCCGATGCAGATACTGTCATTCCCAGATACAGATACTGTCATTCCCAGCCGATACAGATACTGTCATTCCCAGCCGATACAGATACTGTCATTCCCAGCTGATACAGATACTGCCATTCCCAGCAGATACAGGCACTGTCATTCCCAGTCAATACAGATACTGTCATTCCCAGACACAGATAGTGTCATTCCCAGACACAGATAGTGTCATTCCCAGACACAGATAGTGTCATTCCCAGACACAGATAGTGTCATTCCCAGACACAGACACTGTCATTCCGAGATACAGATCCGTCATTCCCAGATATATATACTGTCATTCCCAGATAGAGCCACTGTCATTCCGATATACAGATACTGTCATTCCCAGCCAATACAGATACTGTCATTCCCAGATACTGTCATTCCCAGACACAGATACTGTCATTCCGAGATACAGATCCTGTCATTCCCAGCCAATACAGATACTGTCATTCCCAGATAGAGCCACTGTCATTCCGATATACAGATACTGTCATTCCCAGATACTGTCATTCCTAGACACAGATACTGTCATTCCCAGACACAGATACTGTCATTCCCAGACACAGATACTGTCATTCCCTGATACAGATACTGTCATTCCCTGATACAGATAATGTCATTCCCAGATACAGATAATGTCATTCCCTGATAGAGATACTGTCATTCCCAGATACAGATAATGTAAATCCCTGATACAGATACTGTCATTCGCAGATACAAATACTGTCATTCCCAGTCGATACAGATAGAGTCATTCCCAGAAACAGATAGTGTCATTCCCAGACACAGATAGTGTCATTCCCAGACACCGATAGTGTCATTCCCAGACACAGATAGTGTCATTCCCAGACACCGATAGTGTCATTCCCAGATACATATACTGTCATTCCCAGATACATATATTGTCATTCCCAGCCGATAAAGGTAATGTCATTCCCAGCCGATGCAGATACTGTCATTCCCAGCCAATGCAGATACTGTCATTCCCAGCCGATGCAGACATTGTCATTCCCAGCCGATACAGACATTGTCGTTCCCAGACGATACAGATACTGTCATTCCCTGATACAGATACTGTCATTCCCTGATACAAATACTGTAATTCCCTGATACAGATAATGTCATTCCCTGATACAGATACTGTCATTCCCAGCCAATACAGATACTGTCATTACCAGCAGATACAGGCACTGTCATTCCCAGCCGATACAGATACTGTCATTCCCTGATACAGATAATGTCATTCCCTGATACAGATACTGTCATTCCCAGATACAGATAATGTCAATCCCTGATACAGATACTGTCATTCCATTCCTAGTCGATACAGACACTGTCATTCCCAGTCGATACAGACACTGTCATTCCCAGTCGATACAGATAGTGTCATTCCCAGTCGATACAGATAGTGTCATTCCCAGACCCAGATAGTGTCATTCCCAGACACAGATATTGTCATTCCCAGACACAGACACTATCATTCCGATATACAGATACTGTCATTCCAGCCAATACAGATACTGTCATTCCCATATACAGATACTGTCATTCCCAGCCAATACAGATACTGTCATTCCCAGATACTGTCATTCCCAGACACAGATACTGTCATTCCTAGACACAGATACTGTCATTCCCAGACACAGATACTGTCATTCCCAGATAAAGATACTGTCATTCCCAGATAGAGACACTAATTCCCAGCCGATACAGATACTCTCATTCCCAGCCGATGCAGATACTGTCATTCCCAGCCGATGCAGATACTGTAATTCCCAGCAGATACAGATACTGTCATTCCCAGCCGATACAGATACTGCCATTCCCAGACACAGATACTGTCATTCCCAGACACAGATACTGTCATTCCCAGACACAGACACTATCATTCCCAGACACAGATACTGTCATTCCCAGAAACAGATACTGTCATTCCCAGACACAGATACTGTCATTCCTAGACACAGATACTGTCATTCCCAGATACAGATACTGTCATTCCCAGATACAGATACTATCATTCCCAGACACAGATTCTGTCATTCCCAGATGGAGACATTGTCATTCCCAGCCGATGCAGATACTGTCATTCCCAGATACAGATACTGTCATTCCCAGATACATATACTGTCATTCCCAGATAGAGATATTGTCATTCCCAGTCGATACAGATACTGTCATTCCCAGCCGATGCAGATACTGTCATTCCCAGATACAGATACTGTCATTCCCTGATACAGATACTGTCATTCCCTGATACAGATACTGTCATTCCCTGATACAGATAATGTAATTCCCTGATACAGATAATGTCATTCCCAGATACAGATAATGTCATTCCCTGATACAGATACTGTCATTCCCAGATACAGATAATGTCATTCCCAGATACAGATAATGTCAATCCCTGATACAGATACTGTCATTCCCAGATACAAATACTGTCATTCCCAGACACAGATAGTGTCATTCCCAGACACAGATAGTGGCATTCCCAGACACAGATAGTGTCATTCCGAGATACAGATCCTGTCATTCCCAGATACATATACTGTCATTCCCAGATAGAGCCACTGTCATTCCGGTATACAGATACTGTCATTCACAGCCAATACAGATACCGTCATTCCCTGATACAGATACTGTCATTCCCTGATATAGATACTGTCATTCCCTGATACAGATACTGTCATTCCCTGATACAGATACTGTCATTCCCTGATACAGATAATGTCATTCCCCGATACAGATAATGTCATTCCCAGATACAGATCATGTCAATCCCTGATACAGATACTGTCATTCCCAGATACAAATACTGTCATTCCCAGACACAGATAGTGTCATTCCCAAACACAGATAGTGTCATTCCCAGACACAGATATTGTCATTCCCAGACACAGACACTGTCATTCCAATATACAGATACTGTCATTCCCAGCCAATACAGATACTGTCATTCCCATATACAGATACTGTCATTCCCAGCCAATACAGATACTGTCATTCCGAGATACAGATCCTGTCATTCCTAAATATATATACTGTCATTCCCATGCAGAGCCACTGTCATTCCGATATACAGCTACTGTCATTCCGAATTAGAGACATTGTCATTCCCAGCCGATGCAGATACTGTCATTCCCAGCCGATACAGATACTGTCATTCCCAGCCGATACAGATACTGTCATTCCCAGCTGATACAGATACTGCCATTCCCAGCAGATACAGGCACTGTCATTCCCAGTCGATACAGATACTGTCATTCCCAGACACAGATAGTGTCATTCCCAGACACAGATAGTGTCATTCCCAGACACAGATAGTGTCATTCCCAGACACAGATAGTGTCATTCCCAGACACAGACACTGTCATTCCGAGATACAGATCCTGTCATTCCCAGATATATATACTGTCATTCCCAGATAGAGCCACTGTCATTCCGATATACAGATACTGTCATTCCCAGCCAATACAGATACTGTCATTCCCAGATACTGTCATTCCCAGACACAGATACTGTCATTCCGAGATACAGATCCTGTCATTCCCAGCCAATACAGATACTGTCATTCCCAGATAGAGCCACTGTCATTCCGATATACAGATACTGTCATTCCCAGATACTGTCATTCCTAGACACAGATACTGTCATTCCTAGACACAGATACTGTCATTCCCAGACACAGATACTGTCATTCCCAGATACAGATACTGTCATTCCCTGATACAGATACTGTCATTCCCTGATACAGATAATGTCATTCCCTGATAGAGATACTGTCATTCCCAGATACAGATAATGTCATTCCCAGATACAGATCATGTAAATCCCTGATACAGATACTGTCATTCCCAGATACAAATACTGTCATTCCCAGTCGATACAGATAGAGTCATTCCCAGAAACAGATAGTGTCATTCCCAGACACAGATAGTGTCATTCCCAGACACAGATAATGTCATTCCCCGATACAGATAATGTCATTCCCAGATACAGATCATGTCAATCCCAGATACAGATACTGTCATTCCCAGATACAAATACTGTCATTCCCAGACACAGATAGTGTCATTCCCAAACACAGATAGTGTCATTCCCAGACACAGATATTGTCATTCCCAGACACAGACACTGTCATTCCAATATACAGATACTGTCATTCCCAGCCAATACAGATACTGTCATTCCCATATACAGATACTGTCATTCCCAGCCAATACAGATATTGTCATTCCCAGATAATGTCATTCCCAGATACTGTCATTCCCAGACACAGATAGTGTCATTCCCAGACACAGATAGTGTAATTCCCAGAAACAGATAGTGTCATTTCCAGACACAGACACTGTCATTCCGAGATACAGATCCTGTCATTCCTAAATATATATACTGTCATTCCCATGTAGAGCCACTGTCATTCCGATATACAGCTACTGTCATTCCGAATTAGAGACATTGTCATTCCCAGCCGATGCAGATACTGTCATTCCCAGCCGATGCAGATACTGTCATTCCCAGCCGATGCAGATACTGTCATTCCCAGATACAGATACTGTCATTCCCAGCCGATACAGATACTGTCATTCCCAGCCGATACAGATACTGTCATTCCCAGCTGATACAGATACTGCCATTCCCAGCAGATACAGGCACTGTCATTCCCAGTCAATACAGATACTGTCATTCCCAGACACAGATAGTGTCATTCCCAGACACAGATAGTGTCATTCCCAGACACAGATAGTGTCATTCCCAGACACAGATAGTGTCATTCCCAGACACAGACACTGTCATTCCGAGATACAGATCCGTCATTCCCAGATATATATACTGTCATTCCCAGATAGAGCCACTGTCATTCCGATATACAGATACTGTCATTCCCAGCCAATACAGATACTGTCATTCCCAGATACTGTCATTCCCAGACACAGATACTGTCATTCCGAGATACAGATCCTGTCATTCCCAGCCAATACAGATACTGTCATTCCCAGATAGAGCCACTGTCATTCCGATATACAGATACTGTCATTCCCAGATACTGTCATTCCTAGACACAGATACTGTCATTCCCAGACACAGATACTGTCATTCCCAGATACAGATACTGTCATTCCCTGATACAGATACTGTCATTCCCTGATACAGATAATGTCATTCCCAGATACAGATAATGTCATTCCCTGATAGAGATACTGTCATTCCCAGATACAGATAATGTCATTCCCAGATACAGATAATGTAAATCCCTGATACAGATACTGTCATTCGCAGATACAAATACTGTCATTCCCAGTCGATACAGATAGAGTCATTCCCAGAAACAGATAGTGTCATTCCCAGACACAGATAGTGTCATTCCCAGACACCGATAGTGTCATTCCCAGACACAGATAGTGTCATTCCCAGACACCGATAGTGTCATTCCCAGATACATATACTGTCATTCCCAGATAGAGCCACTGTCATTCCGATATACAGATACTGTCATTCCCAGCCAATACAGATACTGTCATTCCCAGATACTGTCATTCCCAGCCACAGATACTGTCATTCCTAGACACAGATACTGTCATTCCTAGACACAGATACTGTCATTCCCAGACACAGATACTGTCATTCCCAAACACAGATACTGTCATTCCTAGACACAGATACTGTCATTCCCAGATACAGATACTATCATTCCCAGATAGAGATACTGTCATTCCCAGATACAGACATTGTCATTCCCAGTCGATACAGATACTGTCATTCCCAGCCGATGCAGATACTGTCATTCCCAGCCGATGCAGATACTGTCATTCCCAGCCGATGCAGATACTGTCATTCCCAGCCGATACAGATACTGTCATTCCCAGCCGATACAGATACTGTCATTCCCAGCCGATACAGATACTGTCATTCCCAGATACAGACACTGTCATTCCCAGATACAGATACTATCATTCCCAGATAGAGATACTGTCATTCCCAGATACAGACATTGTCATTCCCAGTCGATACAGATACTGTCATTCCCAGCCGATGCAGATACTGTCATTCCCAGCCGATGCAGATACTGTCATTCCCAGCCGATGCAGACACTGTCATTCCCAGCCGATGCAGATACTGTCATTCCCAGCCGATACAGATACTGTCATTCCCAGATACAGATACTGTCATTCCCAGATACAGATACTGTCATTCCCAGCCGATACAGATACTGTCATTCCCAGCCGATACAGATACTGTCATTCCCAGATACAGACACTGTCATTCCCAGAGACAGATGCTGTCATTCCCAGCCGATACACATACTGTCATTCCCAGATACAGACACTGCCATTCCCAGATACAGACACTGTCATTCCCAGATACAGATACTGTCATTCCCAGATACAGATGCTGTCATTCCCAGATACAGATACTGTCATTCCCAGATACAGATGCCGTCATTCCCAGCCGATACAGATACTGTCATTCCCAGATACAGACACTGTCATTCCCAGATACAGATGCTCTCATTTCCAGATACAGATGCTGTCATTCCCAGATACAGATACTGTCATTCCCAGATACAGATACTGTCATTCCCAGCCGATACAGATACTGTCATTCCCAGCCGATACAGATACTGTCATTCCCAGATACAGACACTGTCATTCCCAGCCGATACAGATATTGTCATTCCCAGCCAAATCAAATCAAATTTTATTTGTCACATACACATGGTTAGCAGATGTTAATGCGAGTGTAGCGAAATGCTGTCATTCCCAGATACAGATACTGTCATTCCCAGATACAGATGCTGTGTCTATCGGCATTTAGTCTGGTGGTAATGGGGCTACCATGGTAACATGTCAGAGTGGTCATGCCTTCCTGTCTGGTTGTAATGAGGTTACCATCTAATCATTAGTTTTGTACATTTTATGAGGGGGGAAGGTTAACAGTACAAGGGGAGGGTTCTGTGCAGATATTTGTAATGTTGGGGAGGGAGTGTCTTTTTTTAATAAGACCTCGAGTTGGACCAGCCCCCCCCACCCCGTAGTAAATGTATATCTTTACCTTACCTTCGTAATATTGACATAAGCTCAGACCCACTTGTTTTTCAAACATGGTCCTGTTTTATCAATTGCTGTGCTGATCAATGGACAGTTCATTACCTCTCAAATTATTATGTAGCTTCAAGTTGTATTTTTATTCATGTTCGTAATGAAGATAGTGACGCAACAATAATACACATTTACACTAGGCCTAGATCAAAAAATACATACAGCCTAATTTCATTTAACCTTTATTTAACTTGGCAAGTCAGTTAAGAACAAATATTTATTTACAATGGCGGCCTAGGAACAGTTAACTGCCTGTTCAGGGGCAGAACGACAGATTTTTACCTTGTCAGCTCGGGGATTCAATCTTGCAACCTTTCGGTTACTAGTCCAATGCTCTAACCACTAGGCTACACTGCCGGGGTATTAGGGGAAGGGGTAGCCACCCTGGCTATATACAGTATTAGAGTGTAGCCCAAACCGTTGGGGCGCTACAGATAGAATTTGGCAGAAGAGACTTCAGACGAGTCGTGTGAAGCTAGTGGGTGTCCTAGAGCATGTGTACGTGAGTCTTTCAATAGTGTGGTTATAACCAGGGTGGTCATAATATTGGCGGATGTGGGGGATTGAGACAGCCCATGCAAAAAAATATATATATATCTCTAGCTTAAACAGATGGATTTTGATAGGGATTTTATTATGTTAATTAGATTTCCGCAGGGGTGCGGAAATTGTAGGCTAAGGGTTAATATTAAAAAAATGTGGGGGTTAATGTGGGAACTGGTAATGGCTGTCTGGTATCCACATCCTGGGGAGTCTAACTAGCAGGCTGTTTTTTGTCTAGTTATGTAGACCACTACTCCCTGACTGTGCTCTGCCAATGCCCTCTACTCTTCCCTGTCCCCCTCTTCACTCCCTCACCCATAAAACGTATCACCCCTTTATACAATCCATAAAGCCTAATCCTTTCAAATAAGCACACACCATGTGGGGTGTCAAAACTGTAAACCCAAGAGATCCAAGGCTGGTGACGGTATCCAGTACAAACCTTGTCATGACACTACTTAAATAGTCTGGTAAAGACAGGAATCTTTCGTATCATTATGTTTTTGTTGTTCATTCACTCAGTACTGATTGCACATTTATTTATCTTGCTTGGTAAAAAAAAAAAAATAGCCTAAAACAGTGTTGAAAAGGGTCACATAGCTAGCAAGTTAGCAAGCATGGCGTTTTCTTTTGACTGCCAAAAAGGTCACGCAAGTAAGCAGTAATGTTGGTGTGTTTAACCTGGGTGCACCCCACCTCCCTGGACACTTGGTGTGTTTAACCTGGGTGCACCCCACCTCCCTGGACACTTGGTGTGTTTAACCTGGGTGCACCCCACCTCCCTGGACACTTGGTGTGTTTAACCTGGGTGCACCCCACCTCCCTGGACATTTCTACTTGTGGATGGCATTTTCAGATGCTCGGGAATACATTTAAAAGTAACTTGTCACTCTAATAAAGGAATGGAAGCTAATATGTAGGCAATCACATCACTTGTAATTGGCTACAATCCACCTTTGCCCTCTGAATGAGAGAACTGCATGAATGAGAGATGTACTGGCCTTTGAGATCAAATCAAATTTCATTAGTCACATGCGCCGAATACAACAGGTGTTGACCTCACAGTGATATGATTACTTATGAGCCCCAAACCAACAATGCAGTTTAAAAAAATACAGATAAGAATAAGAAATGAAAGTAACAAGTAATTAAAGAGCAGCAGTAAAATAACAATAGCGAGACTATATACAGGGGGTACTGGTTAGTTGAGGTAATATGTACCTATAGGTAAGAGTTATTACAGTGACTGTGCATAGATAATAAACAGAGAGTAGCAGAGATGTAAAAGAGGAGGGGGGGGGGGGGGGGGGGGGCAATGCAAATAGTCTGGGTAGCCATTTGATTAGATATTCAGGAGCCTTATGGCTTGGGGGTAGACGCTGTTTAGAAGCTTCTTGGACCTAGACTTGGTGCTCCAGTACCCCTTGCCGTGCAGTAGCAGAGAGAACAGTCTATGACTAGGGTGGCTGGAGTTTTTGACAATTTTTAGGGCCTTCCTCTGACACCGCCTGGGATAGAGGTCCTGGATGGCAGGAACCTTGCCCCCAGTGATGTACTAGGCCGTATGCACTACCCCCTGCCGCCATACCAGGCAGTGATGCAACCATGCTCTCGATGGTGCAGCTGTATAAACTTTTGAGGATCTGAGGACACATTCCAAATCTTTTCAGTCTCCTGAGGGGGAATAGGTTTTGTCGTACCCTCTTCACGACTGTCTTGTTGTGTTTGGACCATGTTAGTTTGTTGGTGATGTGGACACCAAGGAACTTGAAGCTCTCAACCTGCTCCACTGCAGCCCCGTCGATGAGAATGGGGGCGTTCTCGGTCCTCTTTTTCCTGAGTCCACAATCATCTCCTTTGTCTTGATCACGTTGAGGGAGAGGTTGTTGTCCTGGCACCACACGGCCAGGTCTCTGATCTCCTCCCTATAGGCTGTCTCGTCGTTGATCAGGCCTACCACTGTTGTGTCATCAGCAAAATGAATGATAGTGTTGGAGTCGTGCCTGGCTGTGCAGTCAATCCTTCGCGTCCGACTCGTTGGAAGAAAAAGGATTCCTCGGTGAGGAATCGCTGTCCTGATAACTAGAAGCTCTTTCTGGTCATAAGACACGGTGGCAGAACATTATTTACAAAATAAGTTACAAATAATGCTGAAAAACATACACAATAGCACGATTGGTTACGGGATCGGTAGCTATCTCCTTTGGCACCATTCCATTTTTTTTCTCTGCCCCTTTTCTCTGCTCTTGCCAACGCTATTCCTTTCTCTCTGTGTGCCCAGTGAGGGCTGGATGTGTTCCCGGGAGCCAGGGTAGACTGTGGAGAGGTCACCCAGAGAGAGGACACCATGGTAGGGCACAGACTATGGGCTATGGGCTAGATTCAATCTGTATTGTGGAAGATCTGACATATGAGCTGATATATGCAGCGCTATACCGTGAATGCAGTCTCCGCTAACACAGCAACATTGCCTTTAAACTTCTATCGCACTGTAGCGCAGCTATTCAGCACTACGGATTGAATAGAGCCCTGAATCTAGGCCTGTGTGAGTGTCATAGACGTAAGGTGTGTGCGTGTGTCCACTCCTACAATAAGAGTCGACCAGTCTATTCCTTCTGGTTTTGAACCCATCTCTTTATTCAGCCTTGTAATAAAATGACAAACAATGCATGTCTATCACAGGGCTGCCATGACAACCAGGGGCAGCTGTCAGTCACTCATGACAGCTGTCAGTCACCACTAAGCCCTGCTCCCCATCAACATGACAGAGACTGTGGTGTTTTTAACACAGTGCAACATGTCAACAACAACACGTCAACAACCCCCCCCCAAAAAACCTCCAAATCAAAGACAGCAGCTAAAACAATAATCCACATTCACCCATTAGTATCTATGGTATAGTAGTGTGTTTTTGTTCATTCAGATAGTTTAATAATAAAAGCCTTCTCTGGGTAATAAATAGATTCACATTAACCACCTTGTTAACCTGTTAAGCCACTCCATGTTTACCCTAACTAACTCCACATTCAAAACAATACAACAATTTAACCCAGGGTGAATTCAGTGGTTAACACCCGCAGACTGTTGCAGACAGAAATGTAAGAAATAGAGCTGACATGATTCTGACACACAGTTGAGTCTGTTCTACTGTAATCCAGTTCTATCTGAATGTTATGTAACGTTGCTCCCTGCTGAATAGAGACCCCTGGTTCCTGCTGGCCTCACCCAATCATCTTACATGTAAGTTTCTGGATCATTCTGATTGGTTTGTTTTGCTTCCATTGGTGCAAGCTTCTCCACCCTCCCTTATCCAATCCAGAGTTCGGAAGGAACGGAAAATAACCGCTAAAGAAATAAAATCATGCCGTCTGGTTAACAACTGACAACATGGTGGTGCAGCTGAGCCCATATTATTAATGCAGGGACTGATATGTGTATGGTAGGTAGATGCCGAGCCAGTGGAGCCAGTGGAGTCAGTGGAGTGAGTCTCTTTCCAATCTGAGAGAAGCATGCGAGACTTGGTTCTGGGTTCAGAGATGATGGAGTTTGATGTGTGACCTGCATTTATAGGCAGAGGGCTCTATAGAGCCATACTAACAACCTGACATCTCCTTTACACTAGCCATTAGCCTAGCACCCTGCTAACACCTCCCATACAGATTAACTAAAGATTTTTGTAACTAACCCAATATAGACCGGAGTCTGTCATTTCCAATGGGAGCAAATAAACCATAGTGGGCAGAGCCAACCACGAGCTAGTGAGATCCTATTGGCACATTCTAGCATTTATTTGCATATTTCCATTAGGGAACGCCTACTCTGAAGTGCGTGTGTGCAATAACTCAATTCACCCTTACACTTTTTCTAAACAACACAATACTTTGAAACTTTCGTAAAGGATAAAGTCTACAAAACGCAGTACTCTGCTTGTTACAGATTCTAGTTTGGGAAACAGAAAAACTGTAGAGGTCAAATGTTTCATTGATGAGAAAATTTGCAGAATGTCGGCCAAAATCCTTCTCTTATTGCCGGCCAATGTGCTTCCTCTCATCACCATATTTGGTAGAGCTAGCTATTAGCCTAGCATCCTGCTAACAACGCCCATACAGATGAACTGTTCACAGCTAGCTATTAGCCTAGCATCGTGCTAACAATGCCCATACAAATGAACTGTTCATTGCTAGCTATTAGCCTAGCATCCTGCTAACAACGCCCATACAGATTAACTGTTCAGAGCTAGCTATTAGCCTAGTATCCTGCTAACAATGCCCATTCAGATGAACTGTCCGGAGCAGACATGTCTTGGGGGGTGGTTGGGAGAGGATGGGAGAAGAAAAGGGGAAGGAGATGAGAATCTTGAAGAGGTGATCCACGGAGGGAAGTGGTGCAGAGAAAAGAGGTATGGAGTGGTGCAGAGAAAGGAGGCGTGGAGTGGTGCAGAGAAAGGAGGCGTGGAGTGGTGCAGAGAAAGGAGGCGTGGAGTGGTGCAGAGAGATGAGGCGTGGAGTGGTGCAGAGAAATGAGGTGTGGAGTGGTGCAGAGAAAGGAGGTATGGAGTGGTGCAGAGAAAGGAGGTATGGAGTGGTGCAGAGAAAGGAGGTATGGAGTGGTGCAGAGAAAGGAGGTATGGAGTGGTGCAGAGAAAGGAGGTATGAAGTGGTGCAGAGAAAGGAGGTATGGAGTGGTGCAGAGAAAGGAGGCGTGGAGTGGTGCAGAGAAAGGAGACGTGGAGTGGTGCAGAGAAAGGAGGCGTGGAGTGGTGCAAAGAAAGGAGGTATGGAGTGGTGCAGAGAAAGGAGACGTGGAGTGGTGCAGAGAAAGGAGGTATGGAGTGGTGCAGAGAAAGGAGACGTGGAGTGGTGCAGAGAAAGAAGGTATGGAGTGGTGCAGAGAAAGGAGACGTGGAGTGGTGCAGAGAAAGGAGGCGTGGAGTGGTGCAGAGAAAGGAGGTATGGAGTGGTGCAGAGAAAGGAGGTATGAAGTGGTGCAGAGAAAGGAGGTATGGAGTGGTGCAGAGAAAGGAGGCGTGGAGTGGTGCAGAGAAAGGAGCTATGGAGTGGTGCAGAGAAAGGAGGCGTGGAGTGGTGCAGAGAAAGGAGGTATGGAGTGGTGCAGAGAAAGTAGACGTGGAGTGGTGCAGAGAAAGGAGGCGTGGAGTGGTGCAGAGAAAGGAGGTGTGTTTAGTATTCTTCTTGGTCTCCCTGTGGCGCCTCCTCCACCTTGTCGTACTCTGGCGCCATGAAGCCATCCTAAAACACACACGCACACAGAGGTCAGACAGATGTCAGGGGCTGTCTGGGGGTGTGTAAGTGTGTGTGTGCATGTGAAAAGTTGTGTGAATGGTGTGTGGGTAATTATTAATTTTATTCACCTTTAGTGATCAGGTAAGTTGTCTGAGAAGGTATTCTCTTTCTCAACCTCGCCCTGGGGAAGATTTACAGGGGAGAGGTGGAGAGGAGAGGGGGAGAGGAGGCGGAGAGGAGGGGGAGAGTTACAATGGAGAGAGGGATAGGTACAGAAGAGAGGAGAGGGGGAGAGTTACAGGGGAGAGGAGAGGAGGGGGGAGAGTTACAGGGGAGAGGTGGAGAGGGGGAGAGTTGTAACCTAGCTGGTAACCAGGTAACCTAGCTGGTAACCTAGCTGGTAACCTAGCTGGTAACCTAGCTGGTAACCTAGCTGGTAACCTGGTAACCTAGCTGGTAACCTTGTAGCCTAGCTGGTAACCTGGTAACCTAGCTGGTAACCTGGTAACCTAGCTGGTAACCTAGCTGGTAACCTAGCTGGTAACCTAGCTTCATACACTTATAGGGGAACTTAAGTGTTTTATAACTTGAGTCTATGGGCGAGTTATAATCCATGGAAAGCCATTTAGACGACATTGATGGTGAGGAACCTTCTAACGTCAAGTTGTAAAACACTGAACTTCACAACACTCATAAAAAACAAAGAAAACAAACAATTGTTAGTATGACTATTAAACAGTTTGTTAATATTTTATTAGCTTGATTAATTCTACCTCATATTTTGAACATGACTTTTAGAAGCTTCTAGTTGATGGAGCAGCAGCTCCTCCTGTAGGACTGTGTGTAATCACAGGACACCACCCTCTACTGTGGATGGCAATATACAGCGCATTCACTTTTTTCACATTTTGTTACGTTACAGTCTTCTTCTAAAATACATTAAATACATGTTTTTTTTTCTCATCAATCTACACACAATACCCCATAATGATAATTTTTGCATATGTATTAAAAATAAGAAACAGAAATACCTTATTTACATAGGTATTCAGACACTTTGCAATGAAACTCGAAATTGAGCTCAGGTGCATCCTGTTTCCGTTGATCATCCTTGAGATGTTTCTACAACTTGATTGGAGTCCACCTGATATAAATTAAATTGATTGGATATGATTTTGGGCTCCCGAGAGGCGCAGCAGTCCAAGGCACTGTATCTCAATGCTAGAGGTGTCACTACAAACCCTGGTTTGATTCCAGGCTGTATTACAACCAGCCGTGATTGGGAGTCCCATAGAGCAGAACACAATTGGCCCAACATTGTCCGGGTTTGGCCAGGTTAGGCCGTCATTATAAATAAGAATTTGTGCTTAACTGACTTGCCTAGTTAAATTAAGGTTACATAAAAAACTATTTTTTGGGAAGGGAACACAACTGTCTATATAAGGTCCAACAGTTGTCAGAGAAAAAAACCAAGCCATGAGGTCGAAGGAATTGTCCGTAGAGCTTCGAGACAGGATTGTGTCGAGGCACAGATCTGGGGAAGGGAACCAAAACATTTCTGCAGCATTGAAGGTCCCCAAGAACACAGTGGCCTCCATAATTCTTAAATAGAAGAAGTTTGGAACCACCAAGACTCTTCCTAGAGCTGGCCACCCGGCCAAACTGAGCAATTGGGGGAGAAGGTCCTTGGTCAGGGAGGTGGCCAAGAACCCAATGGTCATTCTGACAGAGCTACAGAGTTCCTCTGTGGAGATGGGAGAACCTTCCAGACAGATAACCATCTCTGCAGCACTCCACCAATCAGGCCTTTATGGTAGAGTGGCCAAAAAGAAGCCACTCCTCAGTAAAAGGCACATGACAGCCGGCATGACAGTTTGCCAAAAGGCACCTAAAGGACTCTCAGACCATGAGAAACAAGTTTCTCTGGAATGATGAAACCAAGATGGAACTATTTGGCCTAAATGACAAGCGTCACATCTGAAGGAAACCTGGCACCATCCCTACGGTGAAGCATGGTGGTGGCAGCATCATGCTGTGGGGATGTTTTTCAGCGGCAGGGACTGGGAGACTAGTCAGGATGGAGGGAAAGATGAATGGAGCAAAGTAAAGATCCTTGATGACAACCTGCTCCAGAGTGCTCAGGACCTCAGACTGGGGCGAAGGTTCACCTTCCAACAAGACAACGACACAAAGCACACAGCCAAGACAACGCAGAAGTGGATTCGGGACTCTGAATGTCCTTGAATGACCAAGCCAGAGCCCGGACTTGAACCCGATTTAACATCTCTAGAGATATCTGAAAGTAGCTGTGCAGCGATACTCATCTAACCTGACAGAGCTTGAGAGGATCTGCAGAGAAGAATGGGAGGAACTCCCCAAATACAGGTGTGCCAAGCTTGTAGCGTCATACCCAAAAAGACTCCAGGCTGTAATCGCTGCCAAAGGTGCTTCAACAAAGTACTGAGTAAAAAGTCTGAATACTAATGTAAATGTGATATTTCAGTTTTACATTTTTTATAAGTTGCCAAAATGTCTAAACACCTGTTTATGCTTTGTCATTATCGGGTATTGTGATGTCGTTATAGGGTATTGTGATGTCATTATGGGGTATTGTGATGTCATTATGGGGTATTGTGATGTCATTATGGGGTATTGTGTGTAGATTGATGAGGGGGAAAAAACAATCCTATACATTTCAGAATAAGGCTGTGATGTAACAAAATGTTGAAAAAAGTTGAGGGGTACTTTTTCTGAATACTTTCCGAATGCCATGCTGTATATAGTGTGTGTTTCAACATACACAAGTACAGTACCAGTCAAAAGTTCGACCTCATTCCAGGGTTTTTCTTTATTTTTTACTATTTTCTACATTGTTGAATAATAGTGAAGACATCAAATTTGTCACGCAGCTGTCATCAAATCAAAGGGTGGGTACTAAATATATTTAGATTTGTTTAACACTTATTTGGTTACTACATGATTCCATATGTGTTATTTCATATATGTAGAACATTTTAAAAAAGTAAGAAAAAACATTTATTCAGTGTGTGTGTGTGTGTGTGTGTGTGTGTGTTTTATCCAGTGAGTGTGCGTGTCTGTTTTATCCAGTGTGTGTGTGTGTGTGTCTGTTTTATCCAGTGTGTGTGTGTGTCTGTTTTATCCAGTGTGTGTGTGTGTGTGTGTGTGTGTGTGTGTGTGTGTGTGTGTGTGTGTATCTGTTTTATCCAGTGAGTGTGTGTGTCTGTTTTATCCAGTGTGTGTGTGTGTGTGTGTCTGTTTTATCCAGTGTGTGTGTGTGTGTGTCTGTTTTATCCAGTGTGTGTGTGTGTGTGTGTCTGTTTTATCCAGTGTGTGTGTGTGTGTGTGTGTGCCTGTTTTATCCAGTGTGTGTGTGTGTGTCTGTTTTATCCAGTGTGTGTGTGTGTGTGTTTTATTCAGTGTGTGCGTGTGTGTGTTTTATTCAGTGTGTGTGTGTGTGTGTGTCTGTTTTATCCAGTGTGTGTGTGTGTGTGTGTGTGTGTGTGTGTCTGTTTTATCCAGTGTGTGTGTGTGTGTGTGTGTGTGTTTTATTCAGTGTGTGCGTGTGTGTGTTTTATTCAGTGTGTGTGTCTGTTTTATTCAGTGTCTGTGTGTGTGTTTTATTCAGTGTGTGCGTGTGTTTTATTCAGTGTGTGCGTGTGTGTGTTTTATTCAGTGTGTGTGTCTGTTTTATTCAGTGTCTGTGTGTGTGTTTTATTCAGTGTGTGTGTGTGTGTGTGTGTGTTTTATTCAGTGTGTATGTGTCTGTTTTATTCAGTGTGTGTGTGTCTGTTTTATTCAGTGTGTGTGTGTGTGTGTTTTATTCAGTGTGTGTGTCTGTTTTATTCAGTGTCTGTGTGTGTGTTTTATTCAGTGTGTGTGTGTGTGTGTGTGTGTTTTATTCAGTGTGTATGTGTCTGTTTTATTCAGTGTGTGTGTGTCTGTTTTATTCAGTGTGTGTGTGTCTGTTTTATCCAGTGAGTGTGTGTATGTCTGTTTTATTCAGTGTGTGTGTGTCTGTTTTATCCAGTGAGTGTGTGTGTGTCTGTTTTATTCAGTGTGTGTGTGTCTGTTTTATTCAGTGTGTGTGTGTGTGTGTTTTATCCAGTGTGTGTGTGTTTTATCCAGTGAGTGTGTGTGTGTCTGTTTTATTCAGTGTGTGTGTGTCTGTTTTATTCAGTGTGTGTGTGTGTGTGTGTGTGTGTGTGTTTTATCCAGTGTGTGTGTGTGTGTGTGTTTTATCCAGTGAGTGTGTGTGTGTGTGTTTTATTCAGTGTGTGTGTGTCTGTTTTATTCAGTGTGTGTGTGTGTGTGTGTGTGTGTTTTATCCAGTGTGTGTGTGTGTGTGTGTGTGTTTTATCCAGTGTGTGTGTGTGTTTTATCCAGTGAGTGTGTGTGTGTGTCTGTTTTATTCAGTGTGTGTGTGTCTGTTTTATTCAGTGTGTGTGTGTGTGTGTGTGTGTGTGTGTGTGTGTGTTTTATCCCATGTGTGTGTGTGTGTGTGTGTGTGTGTGTCTTATTCAGTGTGTGTGTGTGTATGTTTTATCCAGTGTGTGTGTGTGTGTGTTTTATCCCGTGTGTGTGTGTCTGTTTTATCCTGTGTGTGTGTGTCTGTTTTATTCAGTGTGTGTGTGTGTGTTTTATTCAGTGTGTGTGTGTGTGTGTGTGTGTTTTATTCAGTGTGTATGTGTCTGTTTTATTCAGTGTGTGTGTGTCTGTTTTATTCAGTGTGTGTGTGTGTGTGTTTTATTCAGTGTGTGTGTCTGTTTTATTCAGTGTCTGTGTGTGTGTTTTATTCAGTGTGTGTGTGTGTGTGTGTGTGTTTTATTCAGTGTGTATGTGTCTGTTTTATTCAGTGTGTGTGTGTCTGTTTTATTCAGTGTGTGTGTGTCTGTTTTATCCAGTGAGTCTGTGTATGTCTGTTTTATTCAGTGTGTGTGTGTCTGTTTTATCCAGTGAGTGTGTGTGTCTGTTTTATTCAGTGTGTGTGTGTCTGTTTTATTCAGTGTGTGTGTGTGTGTGTTTTATCCAGTGTGTGTGTGTTTTATCCAGTGAGTGTGTGTGTGTCTGTTTTATTCAGTGTGTGTGTGTCTGTTTTATTCAGTGTGTGTGTGTCTGTTTTATTCAGTGTGTGTGTGTGTGTGTGTGTGTGTGTGTGTGTTTTATCCCATGTGTGTGTGTGTGTGTGTGTGTGTGTGTCTTATTCAGTGTGTGTGTGTGTATGTTTTATCCAGTGTGTGTGTGTGTGTGTTTTATCCCGTGTGTGTGTGTCTGTTTTATCCTGTGTGTGTGTGTCTGTTTTATTCAGTGTGTGTGTGTGTTTTATTCAGTGTGTGTGTGTTTTATTCAGTGTGTGTGTGTGTGTGTGTGTTTTATTCAGTGTGTGTGTGTGTGTGTGTGTTTTATTCAGTGTGTGTGTGTCTGATTTATCCAGTGTGTGTGTGTGTTTTATTCAGTGTGTTTTATCCAGTGTGTGTGTCTGTTTTATCCAGTGTGTGTGTTGTATTCAGTGTGTGTGTGTGTGTTTTATTCAGTGTGTGTGTGTGTGTGTTTTATTCAGTGTGTGTGTGTGTTTTATTCAGTGTGTGTGTGTGTGTTTTATTCAGTGTGTGTGTGTCTGTTTTATTCAGTGTGTGTGTGTGTGTGTTTTATTCAGTGTGTTTTATCCAGTGAGTGTGTGTGTCTGTTTTATCCACTGTGTGTGTGTGTGTGTGTTTTATTCAGTGTGTGTGTGTGTGTCTGTTTTATCCAGTGTGTGTGTGTATGTGTGTGTGTTTTATTCAGTGTGTGTGTGTGTGTGTGTGTGTGTGTGTTTTATCCAGTGTGTGTGTGTGTGTGTTTTATCCAGTGTGTGTGTGTGTGTGTGTTTTATCCAGTGTGTGTGTGTGTTTTATCCAGTGTGTGTGTGTTTTATCCCATGTGTGTGTGTGTGTGTGTGTGTGTCTTATTCAGTGTGTGTGTGTGTGTGTTTTATCCAGTGTGTGTGTGTGTTTTATCCAGTGTGTGTGTGTGTTTTATCCCGTGTGTGTGTGTCTTATTCAGTGTGTGTGTGTGTGTGTGTTTTATCCAGTGTGTGTGTGTGTGTGTGTGTGTGTCTTATTCAGTGTGTGTGTGTGTGTTTTATCCAGTGTGTGTGTGTGTTTTATCCAGTGTGTGTGTGTGTTTTATCCCGTGTGTGTGTGTCTTATTCAGTGTGTGTGTGTGTGTGAGTGTTTTATCCAGTGTGTGTGTGTGTGTTTTATTCAGTGTGTGTGTGTGTGTTTTATCCAGTGTGTGTGTGTGTGTTTTATCCAGTGTGTGTGTGTGCGTTTTATTCAGTGTGTGTGTGTGTGTTTTATCCAGTGTGTGTGTGTGTGTTTTATCCAGTGTGTGTGTTTCATTCAGTGTGTGTTTTATCCAGTGTGTGTGTCCTACCTCAGTAGCGTACAGTATATCCATGATCTTGGAGAGTGTTGGGCTGGCGTTGGTCTCATTCTCCTGACAGATCAACTCAATGTCTCTCAGCTTACTGAAGTAGAAATCTCTCTCTTTCTCCAGACCATCCACCGTCAGCTTCAGATCCAACATCTACACACACACACACACGAAGAGGTAGAGAGAGAGAAGGGGGAGGCAGAGGTAAGAGCACCGAATAAGAGCACCTCCTCCCAGGTGCCCACTGCTCTGAGGATAGGAAACACTGTCACCACCGATAAATCCACTATAATTGAGAATATCAATAAGATTTTTCTACGGCTGGCCATGCTTTCCACCTGGCTACCCCTACCCCGGTCAACTGCCCGGCACCCCCCACAGCAACCCCAAGCCTCCCCCATTTCTCCTTCACCCAAATCCAGATAGCTGATGTTCTGAAAGAACTGCAAAATCTGGACCCCTACAAATCAGCCGGGCTAGACAATCTGGACCCTTTCTTTCTAAAACTATAATTAAACTAAAATTATCTCCCAAAAATGTTGCAACCCCTATTTTTAGCCTGTTCAACTTCTCTTTTGTATCGTCTGAGATCCCAAATAATTGGAAAGC